>NW_027437182.1:38830332-38855332 GCF_033239565.1 Halichoeres trimaculatus | reverse complement strand
TTGGATCATATTTTTATATTTTTATTATTCAGAAAAATAACTTTGTTCATTTATTATAAAATGTTTCTTAACTGCTCTCTGCATGTGTTTTCTGGAAAGTATTTCTTGTTACTTAAGAGAGTATTTTAAAAATTTGACTCTAAAACACCTATAGTATATCGGTAATGAGAGTCATCTGTTTTTAAATGTTATTAAAAAAAAATAAAACAATGCTATCAGTGCACTCTGCTGTTTATTTACTGTGCTCATTTGTGTTACTGTGAAAAAATTGGGTAAAAATATTTTTTAATGAATGGTCTGCTTTGTCAACTCAGCATATCGGTAATGACAATTATTCTGGATCATGCTAGTATAAAATTGGAATAAAACTGAATTTAATTGTTTTCCTGGTTAACTTCTATCAAAAAATAAAAATTCATATTCTACTTCAGCCAGTAGAAACAAAAAATCTGCCAGTTTAGGTTGTTTATATTTTTAGGTTACTGTGACCCTGTTCGTGAGAATCACCCAGTGGCTATCCGCAGTGAGCCTACATTTCCAGGCATTTTAGTTGGAGAGCATCGCCATAAATTAATGCTATATACATTCTCTTGTTTGTTTCAGATCCTCTCTCCTCTCCCTGTTTAAAATTATAGATAGGTTTTCTTCTTCCGTTTCAGGTTTAAAGTAAATTGGTCAAAGTCTGAGGCTCTTCCTCTTACACCATACTGCCCTAAACCTCTCTTCCAATTTGGCAACTTTGCCTGGCCCAAGAAAGGCATTAAGTATCTAGGTATAACATTTCCACCTGTGCTAGCTGATTTGATTAAAATAAATCTTGACCCTTTAACAGAGGGCTTGCGAGCTGATGTGACACGGTGGTGCCCACTCTATCTCTCCATGTGGGGTAAGGCAAATATAATTAAAATGACGCACACCCTATATAAGCATATCTCCTTCCTTTAAAATTTAACAATGAACCAAAAATCAACTTAAAGTGCAACAGCAACATAAAAAGGCATATCTCCTTTTAATATTGGTTGAAAGACCATTAATAAAATAGAACTCAAAGAAACATTAGAAGACATCTTCCTTGAAACAAGGAGAATGAAAGAACCTGAGCTTATAATTTCAGATTTTTTTTTTCAAACAGACACGCCAGATATAAACAAACAGATATAAACAATATAGGAATGGAATGCAAAGTGAACGGCAGGTCGTCCTCGCTCTCATAATCACTCATCTTTACGTTGTTACTGCATGATTCGTTCTGGCAGACTACCTGCGTTTGTTTATCTGGTAAGTGGCAAGCGCCTCGTAGCCAGCTGTGGCTCTGCAGCAGAGGTAGCGCCATTTTACGACACGATGAGAGCAAGAGACTTATTTAGCTGTGTTTTTGTGTGAAAGTAACGCACTGAAAATTCTCTAAATAAAGCGTGAATGCAGACAGATATCAGATTTTTTCGGTGGGAGTCCGTTTATTTATGTTTTGGGTTAAGTAAAATATGGCCCCGTCTGAGTGCATAGGAAACCGGCACATGAGCAAGGAGGGGGTGTTTGGTGCGTGTGCCCTGGGCTTCTGCTGCACAAAAAACACTGCTGTAGGGGTAATTTCTGCCCTTATCCTTGTGATAGAACCCAACTTCCATCCTGGATAATCACTTTTGGCACGGCACGGTGTGTATGCCCAGTGTGTCGCAAGGCGTTCAAGCTCCTCCTCTCCTCTGCTTGCCACGTCTGCACACGTCCCGTCTCCGCTCATCAAAAGATGTGTGCGGACGAGCACAAAGCTTTTTTCAGAAATCAATCCACGGGTCAAGTGTGTGCCAAATCGATTACGTCGATCTGGTCAATGATGATCCGCTGCACTACTAGTCACACCGGTGGACAAATGTCATGTTTAAAAACAAAATATTTTCATATTTGAATTTTAAAGCTCATTAACTACAGATGTATTTATTCTGGAAGTTTATACTGTAAAGGAAAAAATAGGGGTTTTAATTAAGTATTATAAATTATTATTTATATTTGTCACAAAGGACACAAAATGGAGCGTCACGTCAAGCACCCACATAAATGTGGAAATAGAATTAAATATTGATAAATAAGTAAATAAAAGCCCTCTACTCTCACGGTTATTTATCTTATGTCTTATCTTATGTAGCAGACACTTCCAGCATGAAATACAGCAGAAAATAATATTCATATGAGAGGGTGGTTCTAAAGCCGCATTTCCACCAAGCAGACCAGTTCGGTTCGTCTGGGTAAGGCATGGATTTTGTGGTGTTTCCACTGACTTATCCCGGGAAAGATCCCCAAATAACCGAGACGAGCCGTCCCACTTTTTAGGACCCTTTTCGTATGCAACTATTGTAGTTTTTCTCAGTTGCTTTGGTTCATTTCTCAGATCAGAATTGAAATTCTCAAAACTACTTGTTCAATCTTCACATCATTGTGTCACTTGTGCAGAAAATCAGTTTTAATTGTTTTTGGACATGCATGCAAATGATTATGTAGAATTCTCTTTTGTTTGCTACATTATCAGGTGCTTTAGTCATATTTGTAGCCCACCTTTACCCACTATATTAGGAAAGGGCCTCTAGGTTCTTAAATATTATACTGAGAGCTAATGAGGAGATACTGCTTCGTCTATGTTACTGTGTAAAAAATCCCAAGTGTCCCTTTAATATTCGATACCCACTCTTATTACGATCTTACATGCAGAGAAACCAAGATCAGATTAAATGATCAAACTTTTAAGTTAATTGCAAACTTCCAGTTTACTGAACATTTTTAAAATCAACATTATAACAAGTAAACCAACAATAAATCATAATTGCTCCTGAAATCTGTATTTTCTCAGTTTCTTGGCTTAAAATAATAAGTTTCTTAACTTGAAATAATATGTTTCTTAACTTAAAATAATAACCTATGTAAGGGGCCACACACACTCACACCTGCCTGGTTATTAAAGGGATAGTTCAGTTTTTTTGAAGTGGGGTTGTATGAGCTCTATGTGACCACAAAGGACATTAGATACAGTAGAAAATTGTCTCCTCTCCCTCAGTAAGACACAAACTTTAATCGATGGTGACGAGGAAATAGACGCTAACAGGAATAGACGGTACCAAATTCAAAGGCTATTTTCTCTGCCTACAAGAACTAAAATCAAAAAGTGACACCACAGTTTTGGTTCCAAAGTGAATGAAACTTCATCGTCGCTGTCATAGTCACTTATTTTGAATTTCCTACGCTGCCTCACAATCCTTAGAGTACACACAAAAGAATTACAATACTTGATCAAACTTACACGAGGCTAAAACCAGCGCTCAAAGCATAGCTTGTTTACATTCCCTACAGCTGGAAGGAGGAGGGGGGGCGGAGCGCACTAGCGCTGCGCGTAAGGACACATGAGTTAGTTAGGTCCAGATAAATGTTTATATTTCCGACGACTTAATGCACTTAAAAAATATTTTATGTATCGTACTCTTAAACTGTGGTGTCACTTTTTGATTTTAGTTCTTGTAGGCAGAGAAAATAGCCTTTGGTGCCGTCTATTCCTGTTAGCGTCTATTTCCTCGTCACCATCGATTAAAGTTTGTGTCTTACTGAGGGAGAGGAGACAACTTTCTACTGTATCTAATGTCCTTAGTGGTCACATAGAGCTCATACAACCCCACTTCAAAAAAACTGAACTATCCCTTTAAGCTTAGAAAAACCCTATGGTTGCAGGCCTGCGGTGAGGCCCAAAACTTAATGGCTGCTTCACTCTAGGAGCAAACCAAAATAAACCCTGAGCTTGTAGTTCAGTCAGTACTCACAGCCTCCAGTCCAAGTTCACGTGAAGAGAAATCCAAACTGTGTCCTAACATGGCAGCTCGATCCTCCCACCTTGGCGAATGCAGGGTTAGCCTTTAGCAAGCGATGTGCAGGAAAGCAAAGATAAAATCCACACTTTGAACTTTTCCAGCAGTCTATTAGCACTTTGAGAACGACCAATCTTCATATCCAGTCCGGAATGATGAGAAAGAAGTCTCCACAGAAAGCTGAGTGAGCCAAACTAGCGGCGCTACATCCGTTAGACTAGCGAATGCTACAAGCTACGGTGCTAAACTGCTTCAAAAGTTCTTTAAACAACCTACTGCAGGGCAGACTTCGGGCAGAAATTATCCATAGTTAATCCAAAAGCAACAGACGAGAGTTCATTGACGACCATTGAGCTAAAAGTCCAGAAAACTCTTCTAATTACTCAAAAACAGCAGCCACTTGGCAGATTCAACTTGTGTCTCTGCGGGTCAAGCTAGCGCATCCCACTTCCGGTTTCATAGTAAAGCGAATACGAAACTGATCGGCAAGGGTTGCTTGCACAGCACTTCCTTTTAGCTCTTTCGCAATAAAAACAAAATAAAATACATGAAAACATTTTGTATTTCACTCGTTTTTAACTGATACTCATCACTCGTTTACTTTGAACAGATTTTATACCTTTTTAACATATACGTGAAATACAATTTTAACCATATTTATACAACTTTATTTATTGATTCCTTTTAATTTTTTGAATTGTAACATCTCTTATGACCTTGTGACTATTTTATTTATCTATTGACATATTTGTCTGGATTACATGTTGATCAAAATTATATATATATCAGTGGGGAACCCACTGGGCCTTCAAGGTATTCAGTGAAGGCCTAATAAAAAATATTGAAAGAATTTTTGTACTCCTAAATAATTATTGTATTTCTTTATTCTGTTTTATTTTGTTTTTATTTATTTATTTTACTCAATGAAATCATAGCTCTGAGTTTTATATTATTTTTATAAACTTCTCCTGGCAAACAATGGGGTTAATATAACAAAATGGAAAATGGACCAATCACAATTTTCCCTTTGATGGTATCTTGGTAAATCAGCGACACATTCTGGCAGGTAGGGCCTTCAGTAACTGCAACAAATGCCTGTGTAATTCAAGCAAATGTGGACACAAGTTGACAATGACAGTTGTCTTAGCCAATCATATTTTGTTAAATTGTGGGCGGGCTCATACCTGTCATCTTTCGGGGATTGGCGAATACTTACCAAACACCCCCTCCCTGCCCCTCTGCACTCTGACGGGGCAATATTTTACTTGACCAAAAACACAAATAAACGGACTCTCACTGAAAAAATCTGATATCTGTCTGCATTCACGCTTTATTTAGAGAATTTTCAGCGCGTTACTTTCACACAAAAACACCGCTAAATAAGGCTCTAGTTCTCATGGTGTCGTAAAACGGCGCTACCTCCGCTGCAGAGCCACAGCTGGCTACGAGGCTCTCGCCGCTTAGTGTATCAGTCCGTGGCGTTCCAGATATAAGCAAACGCAGGTAGTCTGTCAGGACAAAGAGACACTATGAGAACTAGAGCCTTATTTGGCGGTGTTTTTGTGTGAAAGTGACGCGATGTCAGATTTTTTCAGTGGGAGTCCGTTTATTTGTGTTTTTGATCAAGTAAAATATGGCTTCGTCTGAGTGCAGAGGAAACCAACAGAGGAGCAGGGAGGGGGTGTTTGGTGCGAGCGCTCTGGGCTTCTGCTGCACAAAAACACTGCTGTAGGGGTAATTTCTGCCCTAAACCTTGTGATAGGACCCAACTTGTTCCATCCTGGAGTATCACTTTAATGGATAAGCACCCAACTGTAGCTGTGAGTGAGAGAGGAGAAAAGAGAAGATCTAGTTGGCAGAACGTGAAGAGAAATGGCAGAAAGTAATGGAGAAGACTGTGTGGTTGCTGGATTACTTGAAACTTGTTTTTTTTTTGTTTTTTGTTTTTTTTCTATTTTATATCTTATTTTTTTTAATTGTTTGAATTTGTGTTAGGTGTTGCAGTGTTCAGGCACATGATAAATATTTAATCCCACAAAACTATCAATATACTAAACTTCCATGTCACATGATTCTGGCTATTGTTTCAATTTCTTTTTTTGATTGTTTATTGCCACGTGTGGTCCCATGGTCCTACTGAAGGCCCAGTGGCTGGGGCTACGGTTCGCCTCTGATATATATATATATATATATATATATATATATATATATATATATATATATATATATATATATATATATATATTTATTTATATATATGTATATAAAATTATAAATTGTCTTACTTCCCATGACATGTTGTCATTAGTTCATCACATAAGAGTTTACATGCAAAAGGGTTGAACAACTTATCATAATATGTCAAACATCTTTCCATTGGACTTTTTTTCTGAATCTGTTTTTTTCTAAGTCAGGATTGGTAAATTTCTCCCTGGTCAATCTTGACTTCCTTACAATGGCTAAGGTTGGTTAAGAGATGCAGCCAAAAGCTGGGAGAACAACTGTGTCCTCAATCATTCAGACTTTTTGTGGAAAGAGAAGATCTTTGTTGTGATGTGGATGAGAATTTCTGGCCCAACATACAGAAACATAAGGAGGTGTAGGAAGACTGCACTGATCTGTAATTCCCACAGCACTGCATCTACAGTTTTCCCTAAAGAGACTGTCCTTATATGTTCATCACAATGATGGGGAAGGTCAACAGAGTGCAGCACAAACAGTGAAAGTAAAAATATGAATATTTTCCAGTCTCTTGTCATCAATCTCCCACATACACTTAGATGTAACTTACAATTTCCATTAACCGTCATCAAAGGTTTAGGCATAGTTTTACATCTGAACTTCCTTCCAGAGTACTCAACATGACTAAGCACTTCAACTTCTCTATCAATACACAGACACAAGGACTCATCATTCTGATGCACAGGCATGTTCATTGACACAGAAATTTACTTTTGAGGGATGAACTAAGGATTTTTGGAACAATACTGGCTTTTGCAGCTAATCGATGGTGTTTTGCTATTTGTACAAACTGTTCTGCAAAATGAACTTATTGTTTTGCAATTGGCAATGATGATTCGAGAAATGTACCAAAGCAACTGAAAAAAAAAAACTGTAATTCTTTTTCCAAATTTAATTTAGTATATATATATATATATATATATATATATATATATATATATATATATATATATATATATATATATATATATATATATATATATATTTATATATATATATATATATATATATATATATATATATATATATATATATATATATATATATATATGTATGTATTAGTGCTGTCAGGCGATTAAAAAAAATAATCTAATAAATTACAAGATTTTTAATTAATTAATCTAATGAATCCCATTTTAATCTCATATCTGCTTAAGATCCCAAAATAAAGAATTTGAATTCCAGGACATTAAAATTACATTAAAAGACATTTAAAAATAAGGTGGGAATATATACAACACATTTTTAGGTACCCTGAGGCATAAGGAACATGTTATGAAAAGTTGTATGGTTCTATCTTTACAAAATCTACACAGTCCTGCACCTAAGATAAGCTGATTTGATTTTTAGGACGTTTTTTGCTTCTGTGCACATTTTTACTCGATGTGAACTCAATTTTCACTGCAATATAAAATTCTATACTTCTATGAGGTCAGGAGAACCAGGGCTAAAGGCTAAAAACTGTGAGGAACTATGTACAAAACACTTTTTTCAAGTCTTGGATCAAAGAAAAGTGAAGTATTTTCAGTTTAACATGCTCTAAACACACAAACTGTTACTCATTGGTGCAGAGCAACCCCAAGCTGCACATGACACCAGGAAGATGGAAGGAAATTTTCAAAGAATTCTTTGGATTTAAATACATGACATTTATCGATCATTCAGGGCTTGTTTGATGCAGTAAAAAGTGTAAAATTCCCTGTTTTTTTTTTTTTTTTTCTTTTTTACAGAATTGAGCTAGAGCAAACGGTTGATTTTCTGTAGATTTTCAAAAAGGACGTGTGAATAAACGAGATGTGGACGGCAGTCCCCTGAACAGTGCTCTCTCTAACCCCCGGTGCAAAGCATGTAGCTGACGTCAGTTGTGATACATTCAGGGACCGTCGGAAATTTGAAAATCTGACGAGAACACCACTTTTTCCATGTAGGACAAACGGTTTGTAAATGCTAGGCATTTGAAAATAAGTGCGTCTTTGAATGCCTTGCGTGTTTGGGATCCAGATTAATCTGCGTTCATTTTTATAACGCGTTGATTTGCGGTGTCATTAATTAATCAAATTAACGTGTTAAAATGACAGCCCTAATATATATATATATATATATATATATATATATATATATATATATATATATATATATATATATATATATATATATATATATATATATATATATATATATATATATATATATATATATATATATATATACATATATATATACATATATATATATCAGTGGCGATTGCTCTAAGACTGCAAGGGAAGCTCAGCTTCCCCTAAAATGGCCCCCAAAAAGTGGTGCAATGTACTGCTGTGTGTACATTTCATTGACAAAATGAATTCCTTCATCTTTTGTTCAGAATCAGCTACCTATCACAGGTAACTGGCTTGACCTCCTCCTCGTTCATCCCCGCAGCATCTCAGCACTTAAACACAGTCAGATGCTGGGCGTCTTCTGACTTCACGGAGAAGCGGGTTGTTCCACTGTGGAAACTGGACGGTTATTGGATAAACGCTGGGCTTTGTCTCGTCCTCGAACACTAAGCGTCTCTGAGGGTCTATGAGACAGTGGGCTGGCCTGGACGCTGGGCTTCTGCATGATGATTGGATGTTCTGTCAGAGGCTGAATCCCTTTTTGATTGACAGTTAAATGAGCCAGTCAGCGATCTTGAAGTATAACCCTCTACCGGAGCATCTTCTCAGTTGTACATTCAGTTGTTCTGGACTGATTCGGTGGCTTTAACGATCCCAAGCGAGTTTACCTTTCTTAAAAACGACGAGCGTTGTGTTTAAAGAGCCTGAGCCTGAAAACAGGCAGTATCCTGAGGTCTTTGACATCATAATCACAAGAAGCACCTGTGGAGAAATGAACTGGAGAAATATACACAGAAACATATACTCACCTACACATATAGGGGTACAGGTGGCAGTACAGAATATTGGGTTTGATTTAGGTCAGGTGATCATGCCAAGGTGTGATCATGCAGATGTGGCCCCGCTGTTCCCAGAGGCCAAACACGCACTGAGACAGCCCTCATATCCGGGCATCTAGCAGCCACAACAGAGCACAGGGCCCAGACAGACCACCACGGAGACAGCAGCACGCCAACCCAGGAGGAGGCAAGGAGGGAGCGTCCCGGGAAGGCTAGAGGCAGGCCCCCGACACTGCGGAGGGAGGACCCCAGGGGGCCAGGGACTGAGGCCTACAGGCCCCGCAAGACGCAGGGCCCCCGATCGAGTGCAGGGGGTAGGACCCGGGGTCACCTGTGCCCAAGGGCCACTCACCCCCGAGGAGGGAGGGTTCGGCCAGGTACCCGGGAGGACGGACCCAGCCCAGGCCACCACCCATCACGAGTCGGTGCCAGCCCCCAGCGCACCCGGCCAGACACCGGAGACCACAGAAGTCCTCTCCCCAAAAACCCAGTGTCCCCCTTACACAACCCCCTGTCCCAACCCACCCCTATCCCCCTCTCATCTGTACCCCAGCTCACCAGCCCTCCACCGTGGACCCTGACACCCGCACATAAACATTCTGTCCATCCATACCCATACGTTGACACAACAGCACAACGACACCACAGCACCACAAGACGACCACACAACAACATCACAACACGGCAGCACCATATCACATCACTCTCGGAGCCTCCAGCCACTCAGGTGGTGAAATAAACCCTCCTTTTCCTCCTCACTCACCAAAAAAAAAAAAAAAAAAAAATTCAAAAAAGGATTAAATAAATAAATAAATAAGTAAATAAATAAATAAATAAATAAATAAATAAATAAGTAAATAAGTCAATATAAAGCCATGGGCATCCCCCGGGGCGCCGCAGGATCCCCGCTGTGCCACTTGCCCAGAACCCAAGGCAGCGGATTCCCTTTTTTACCCCATGCCCCAGGGGGCACAGTAGAAACAGGGGTGTGAGAAGAGCCCACCTCTGATTTGGTGGCTTTCAATTTTTTTGTTATCCATAGTTCTGACAATTCTTCGTCTGTACGTTTTCAGTACCACTCTGACTTCTCATAGACTCAATCAATTTTACTGAAGAATAACAGAGATTTTTTTAAGTTTAAAGTCTTACATTTTAAAATGGAGTAATATCTCTGGTGTTTTGGTTGGCTTTTAATTTTTATTATTATTATTATTATTATAATTATTTTTTATTTTTTTTATTTTTTTTTGTTATCCATAAGTTCCTACAATTCTTGGTCTGTATGTTTTCAGTGCCACTCTGACTTCTCACCATAGAATAGAACTTATTGTCATTGTAACAAGTACAACGAAATTGAAATCGCAGCAGCAATCAAGAAAACAAAAGTAAGAAAGTACAAAAAGGTCCATAAGAAAAAATATGATGACAGCTTGTCTATCATTCTCCAGTTCAGCCAGCCTCCACCTCCACAGGGTCCGGACTGAGCTTCTTTCAGTCATGCTCCATCTCTGTCTTCTGTATCTTGTCTACTCAGGTGAAGCTCTTCCTTGTTTCTGATGTCAGCTTCGTTAGCCATGTCTGTGAATAGCATGATGCTACTCTGCCCTCTGGAATTCCCTCTATTGCTGGGTTAGCATGGATAGCTTGTCCATCTTATTGGAGATAGATCTTAAGTATCCAATAACGATGGATCCAACAGGTCTAGGTCTCTAACAGGTCCATGTCGTCACTTCTTAGTTCACACCTGAGAACCATCACGTCGTCCTCACCTCCTACTCCTCACCTTGTAGGAAGACATCAGGCCTTACACCAGTTAGCGTTGACATGCTACAGGCTGCAAACAGCTGAGTTCACCATGTAAACAATGCAGCCATGGTTACATGTAGGATCTCCAGACAAACACAGGAGCAAAAGTAGTAAAAATATCACTTAGCCACAAAAAGTTTGGTGTCCATGACCAACAAATGAGCCACACAAAGTAATGATCCACTCCAAATACAAAGATTACAAAATAAGAGACGAAAAAATTACTAGAAAAGAGAGAGCTGCTGCAAAGGCAGCCATAACCAACAGAGCGGCGCCTAGCAATATGTTGTACTTTGTTATCTATATTTATCTTATTTGTGTTAACTGAAACATATTCCTACTTGTACAATAATATATTTCTTCATTGCTGCTCTGGGTGCTCCATAAAACCCTATTCAGTGCCACTACAAGCTTAATCTTTATAATTAGACTTTTAAGACTTTAATCTGACACGTGAACTGCAGGTGTCTTGCCGCCCTGCTCTTGCACTCCATGAACACTGCTCAAACAGGGTGTATATCAGCGGATCATGGCTGACGACCTCAACACCTTCTACTGCCCCTCTCCTCTCTGCAGTCACTCTGCCCCCCCCCCCCCCCCCCCCCCCCCCCCCCCCCCCCCCCGCCACCACCCACTGACACTGAGCCCCTCATCTCAACTCCATCTCACCCCCGGGGCTCCAGCACACCCAACCCCCAGACCCTCCAAGTGAGCCAGGAGGAAGAGACCCGGCTGCTGCAGGGACAAAAAAAACAGGAAAGCTCCAGGCCCTGACGGGGTTTCCCCCTCCTGTCTGCGAGCCTGTGCAGACCAGCTAGCTCCTGTCTTCACCCAACTCTTCAACCGGTCCCTGGAGCTGGGTGTGGTCCCCTCCTGCTTCAAGCGCTCCACCATCATCCCCGTCCCCAAGAAACCCACCATCTCAGGACTAAATGACTACAGGCCTGTCACGCTGACATCTGTGGTCATGAAGACCTTTGAGCGGCTGGTGTTGGCCCACCTGAAGACCCTCACAAAGGACCTGCTGGACCCCCTGCAGTTTGCCTACCGGGCAAACAGATCAGTGGACGACGCTGTCAACTTGGGGCTGCATTACATCCTGCAGCACCTGGATCGTCCTGGGACCTATGCACGTGCCCTTTTTGTGGACTTCAGCTCGGCCTTCAACACTGTGCTCCAAACTGGCCCAGCTCACTGTGCCTCCTGCACTCTGTCAGTGGATCTACAGCTTTCTGGCTGACAGAAGTCAGCAGGTGAGGCTGGGGGCAGGCCATTTCGGACATTCGGACCATCAGCACACGACTCCCCAACGATGTGTCCTGTCGCCGCAGACGACACCACCATCATCGGTCTCATCCAGGACGGTGATGAGACTGCTTACAGACAGCAAGTGGATCATCTGGTGCTCTGGTGTAGTCAGAACAACCTGGAGCTGAACTCGCCCAAGACGGTGTAGATGATAGTGGACTTTAGGAGACATCCCCCCGCCCGGTCCCCCCTCACAGTCCTCAACAGCCCGGTGTCCATTGTGGAGAACTTCAGATTCCTGGGCACAATCATCACGCAGGATCTGAAGTGGGAGCAGAACATCAGCTCCATCCTCAAGAAGGCTCAGCAGCGGATGTACTTCCTGCGCCTCCTGAGGAGACATGGACTGCCCCCTGAGCTGCTGCTGCAGTTCTACACTGCAGTCATCGAGTCCGTTCTGTGCTCCTCCATCACTGTGTGGTTTGGAGCTGCCACCAGGCAGGACCTATTCAGGACTGCAGCGCACTGTGAGGACTGCTGAGCGCATCATTGGTGTCCTCCTGCCCTCCATACAGGACCTCTACTGCTCTAGGACTCAGAGGAGAGCAGGAAACATTGTGAGGGACTCCACTCACCCTGCTCACGGACTCTTTGAACTGCTCTCATCCAGCAAGCGCCTCAGAGCTCTGCGGACCAGGACAAGCCGGCACAGGAGTAGTTTCTATCCGTCTGCAGTCTCCATATTAAAATAATCAAAACTGTAACTAACACTGGCACCTTTTTAAAACAGTTTACAGCTGCACTACGGACCGCACAGTTGCACTTTTCCACCTTCAATTGTAAATATCCCAGTATTCTGTAAATATTTCTGATGCACATTTTATCCAAGCCCTTTTCTACACCCACATCTTTTTATTTATCTATTTTTTTTATTGTCTATGATTATGTGTCCATGTTTGTGTGTACCTCTTGTACTAGAGACAACAACTGCCGGAGTCAAATTCCTTGTATGTGTTGCATACTTGCAATAAAACCGATTCTGATACTGCTTCTGAATCAGTACAGCACGCACAATGCAACCTTTTCTCAGAACAGTACTCAATTTGTTTATTGACAAGGGCGCCATCTAGCGACCATATTTAACTCATACACTTATCTAACAGCAAACACAGGAAAAGATACAAATCAGTGTCATCTTATAATGCTTTTAATATTTTGTCATACACAAGTCCGTTTCGCTCTAAAAATTATTTTGGTTCAAACAAAACAATGTAAATCAGGTTAATTTGCAATATCTTAAATTTGTTTTAATGTCATCACTATTAGGAGGATCACTGTGCAGAAATTCAGATCACGTATCATTGTTCTCCTTCGCTTTTTCCTGCAGTAGCTGTCACACTTGACAACCAACACATGAAAAAACAAAAGCAACTGCGTGAGAGCTAACGGTATGATTTTCAATTGTGATTCTAAATTATAGGTCATTTCTAGGTGTTTCTCGCTCTGCAAAGCATTTTGGTACATTACCACGACTCTGCGATGAAGGTACAAGAGAACTGTGGAATCATTGTGCGTCTATAAAATAATAATATTTTGCTGTTTTGGCATCCAGCATGTTATTGTTGTGCTTTCTATGATCATTGCGCCTTTCTGCATTCTCTGTCCTCTTTAGCATTTTCCTGCAAAAGCTGTGATATCTGACCCCCAAGACGTGAGAAACTTTCAAATTTAAGCGGAAGACAGTTGCGAATGAGTGTACCTGAAGTTCAAAGTTTCAAATTTAAATTATATGTCATTAATAGGTTTTTCTGGCTAAGGAAAGGCGTTTTGGTGCATAACCGGGATTCTATAATGCAGTTGCATGAGAACTGTACAAAACAATCGTGCTTTTGTGACACAATCACTAAAATGAATAAATCCGAGTACACTTCGAGTGTCCTGAGCCTTTTCGGCTTTGATTTTTAATGCAGCATGTTATTGTGTTTTTCGCGTTGTTTCTCGCTCTACAGAGCGTTTGGGGTCATCAAAATGAATCTTTGATGCAGGCACAAGAACAACTGTGGAATCATTATGCTTTTGAGACACTATTACTGAAATGAGCATAGCAGAGTACAAATACATGTACTTCCGTGTCCTAATCCTTTTGGCATCCACGATGTAATTGAAGTGCTTTCTATGGTCATTGCAAATTTCTGCATTCTCTGTCCTCTTTAGCTTTTCCCTGCAAATAATGTGACATTTGACCCCCAAAACGTGAGAAACTTTCAGATTCAAGGGAAGACAATTGCGAATGAGTTGAAAGTTTGATTAAAATAATATGTCATTTTGATGTTTTTCTCGCTAAAGCAAAGCGTTTTTAGTGCTTACCTTGACTCTATGATGGTACAGGGGAACTGTAACACAATTGTGCTTTTGTCACACACTTACTGAAATGAGTAAATCCGAGTACATTTCCCGTTTCCTGAGCCTTTTCGGTGTTGATTTGTCTCATTCAGTATGTTGGCTAGTCCTTTTGTTGTTTCTCGCCCCGCAAAGCGTTTTGGTTCATTCCAGCAACTCTCTCATGCAGATTCAAGAAAGACCGAGGAATTTTTATGCTTTTGTGACACTGTTACTGAATGAGCAAAAAAGAGTACAAATACATGTTATTCCGTGTCCTGAGCCTTTTCAGTGCTCTTTTGGCATACAGCATGTTATTGTAGTCATTTCTATGGCCATTCAAAATTTCTGCATTCTCTGTCCTCTTTAGCTTTTTCCTGCAAATGCTGTGACATTTGACCCCCAAAACGTGAGAAACTTTCAGTTTCAAGGGAGGACAATTGCAAATAAGAGTTGAAAGTTTGATTAAAATAATATGTTATTTTGATGTTTTTCTCGCTAAAGCAAAGCGTTTTTGGTGCTTATCCACGACTCTATGATGCAGGTACATGCGAACTGTAAACACAATTGTGCTTTTGTCACAAACTAACAGAAATGAGTAAATCCAAACATTTCCCGTTTCCTGAGCCTTTTCGGTGTTGATTTGTCTCATTCAGTATGTTGGCTAGTCCTTTTGTTGTTTCTCGCCCCGCAAAGCGTTTTGGTTCATTCCAGCAACTCTCTCATGCAGATTCAAGAAAGACCGAGGAATTTTTATGCTTTTGTGACACTGTTACTGAATGAGCAAAACAGAGTACAAATACATGTTATTCCGTGTCCTGAGCCTTTTCAGTGCTCTTTTGGCATACAGCATGTTATTGTAGTCATTTCTATGGCCATTCAAAATTTCTGCATTCTCTGTCCTCTTTAGCTTTTTCCTGCAGATGCTATGACATTTGACCCCCAAAACGTGAGAAACTTTCAGTTTCAAGGGAGGACAATTGCAAATAAGAGTTGAAAGTTTGATTAAAATAACATGTCATTTTGATGTTTTTCTCGCTAAAGCAAAGCGTTTTTGGTGCTTAACCACGACTCTATGATGCAGGTACATGGGAACTGTAAACACAATTGTGCTTTTGTCACAAACTAACAGAAATGAGTAAATTCGAGTACTCTTCCCGTTTCCTGAACCTTTTCGGTGTTGATTTGGCATCCAGCATGTAATTTGAGTGATTTCTATGGTCATTCAAAATTTCTGCATTCTCTGTCCTCTTTAACTTTTTCCTGCAAATGCTGCGATATTTGACCCCCAAAACGTGAGAAACTTTCAGTTTCAAGGGAGGACAATTGCAAATAAGAGTTGAAAGTTTGATTAAAATAACATGTCATTTTGATGTTTTTCTCGCTAAAGCAAAGCGTTTTTGGTGCTTAACCACGACTCCATGATGCAGGTACATGGAAACTGTAAACACAATTGTGCTTTTGTCACAAACTAACAGAAATGAGTAAATCCGAGTACTTTTCCCGTTTCCTGAGCCTTTTCGGTGTTGATTCGTCTCATTCAGTATGTTGGCTAGTCCTTTTGTTGTTTCTCGCCCCGCAAAGCGTTTTGGTTCATTCCAGCGACTCTCTCATGCAGATTCAAGAAAGACCGAGGAATTTTTATGCTTTTGTGACACTGTTACTGAATGAGCAAAACAGAGTACAAATACATGTTATTCCGTGTCCTGAGCCTTTTCAGTGCTCTTTTGGCATACAGCATGTTATTGTAGTCATTTCTATGGCCATTCAAAATTTCTGCATTCTCTGTCCTCTTTAGCTTTTTCCTGCAGATGCTATGACATTTGACCCCCAAAACGTGAGAAACTTTCAGTTTCAAGGGAGGACAATTGCAAATAAGAGTTGAAAGTTTGATTAAAATAATATGTTATTTTGATGTTTTTCGCTAAAGCAAAGCGTTTTTGGTGCTTAACCACGACTCTATGATGCAGGTACATGGGAACTGTAAACACAATTGTGCTTTTGTCACAAACTAACAGAAATTAGTAAATCCGAGTACTTTTCCCGTTTCCTGAGCCTTTTCGGTGTTGATTTGTCTCATTCAGTATGTTGGCTAGTCCTTTTGTTGTTTCTCGCCCCGCAAAGCGTTTTTGTTCATTCCAGCGACTCTCTCATGCAGATTCAAGAAAGACCGAGGAATTTTTATGCTTTTGTGACACTGTTACTGAATGAGCAAAACAGAGTACAAATACATGTTATTCCGTGTCCTGAGCCTTTCCTGTGCTGTTTTTGCATCCAGCATGTAATTTGAGTGATTTCTATGGTCATTACAAATTTCTGCATTCTCTGTCCTCTTTAACTTTTTCCTGCAAATGCTGCGATATTTGACCCCCAAAACGTGAGAAACTTTCAGTTTCAAGGGAGGACAATTGCAAATAAGAGTTAAGAGTTTGATTAAAATAACATGTCATTTTGATGTTTTTCTCGCTAAAGCAAAGCGTTTTTGGTGCTTAACCACGACTCTATGATGCAGGTACATGGGAACTGTAAACACAATTGTGCTTTTGTCACAAACTAACAGAAATGAGTAAATCCGAGTACTTTTCCCGTGTCCTGAGCCTTTTCAGTGCTCTTTTGGCATACAGCATGTTATTGTAGTCATTTCTATGGCCATTCAAAATTCTGCATTCTCTGTCCTCTTTAGCTTTTTCCTGCAGATGCTATGACATTTGACCCCCAAAACGTGAGAAACTTTCAGTTTTAAGGAAGGACAATTGCAAATAAGAGTTGAAAGTTTGATTAAAATAACATGTCATTTTGATGTTTTTCTCGCTAAAGCAAAGCGTTTTTGGTGCTTAACCACGACTCTATGATGCAGGTACATGGGAACTGTAAACACAATTGTGCTTCTGTCACAAACTAACAGAAATGAGTAAATTCGAGTACTTTTCCCGTTTCCTGAACCTTTTCGGTGTTGATTTGGCATCCAGCATGTAATTTGAGTGATTTCTATGGTCATTCAAAATTTCTGCATTCTCTGTCCCCTTTAACTTTTTCCTGCAAATGCTGCGATATTTGACCCCCAAAACGTGAGAAACTTTCAGTTTCAAGGGAGGACAATTGCAAATAAGAGTTGAAAGTTTGATTAAAATAATATGTTATTTTGATGTTTTTCTCGCTAAAGCAAAGCGTTTTTGGTGCTTAACCACGACTCTATGATGCAGGTACATGGGAACTGTAAACACAATTGTGCTTTTGTCACAAACTAACAGAAATGAGTAAATCCGAGTACTTTTCCCGTTTCCAGAGCCTTTTCGGTGTTGATTTGTCTCATTCAGTATGTTGGCTAGTCCTTTTGTTGTTTCTCGCCCCGCAAAGCGTTTTTGTTCATTCCAGCGACTCTCTCATGCAGATTCAAGAAAGACCGAGGAATTTTTATGCTTTTGTGACACTGTTACTGAATGAGCAAAACAGAGTACAAATACATGTTATTCCGTGTCCTGAGCCTTTCCTGTGCTGTTTTGGCATCCAGCATGTAATTTGAGTGATTTCTATGGTCATTGCAAATTTCTGCATTCTCTGTCCTCTTTAACTTTTTCCTGCAAATGCTGCGATATTTGACCCCCAAAACGTGAGAAACTTTCAGTTTCAAGGGAGGACAATTGCAAATAAGAGTTGAAAGTTTGATTAAAATAATATGTTATTTTGATGTTTTTCTCGCTAAAGCAAAGCGTTTTTGGTGCTTAACCACGACTCTATGATGCAGGTACATGGAAACTGTAAACACAATTGTGCTTTTTTCACAAACTAACAGAAATGAGTAAATCCGAGTACTTTTCCCGTTTCCTGAGCCTTTTCGGTGTTGATTTGTCTCATTCAGTATGTTGGCTAGTCCTTTTGTTGTTTCTCGCCCCGCAAAGCGTTTTGGTTCATTCCAGCGACTCTCTCATGCAGATTCAAGAAAGACCGAGGAATTTTTATGCTTTTGTGACACTGTTACTGAATGAGCAAAACAGAGTACAAATACATGTTATTCCGTGTCCTGAGCCTTTTCTTTGCTGTTTTGGCATCCAGCATGTAATTGTACTGATTTCTATGGTCATTGCAAATTTCTGCATTCTCTGTCCTCTTTAGCTTTTTCCTGCAAATGCTGTGACATTTGACCCCCAAAACGTGAGAAACTTTCAGTTTCAAGGGAGGACAATTGCAAATAAGAGTTGAAAGTTTGATTAAAATAATATGTTATTTTGATGTTTTTCTCGCTAAAGCAAAGCGTTTTTGGTGCTTAACCACGACTCTATGATGCAGGTACATGGGAACTGTAAACACAATTGTGCTTTTGTCACAAACTAACAGAAATGAGTAAATCCGAGTACTTTTCCCGTTTCCTGAGCCTTTTCGGTGTTGATTTGCTCATTCAGTATGTTGGCTAGTCCTTTTGTTGTTTCTCGCCCCGCAAAGCGTTTTGGTTCATTCCAGCGACTCTCTCATGCAGATTCAAGAAAGACCGAGGAATTTTGATGCTTTTGTGACACTGTTACTGAATGAGCAAAACAGAGTACAAATACATGTTATTCCGTGTCCTGAGCCTTTCCTGTGCTGTTTTGGCATCCAGCATGTAATTTGAGTGATTTCTATGGTCATTCAAAATTTCTGCATTCTCTGTCCTCTTTAACTTTTTCCTGCAAATGCTGCAATATTTGACCCCCAAAACGTGAGAAACTTTCAGTTTCAAGGGAGGACAATTGCAAATAAGAGTTGAAAGTTTGATTAAAATAACATGTCATTTTGATGTTTTTCTCGCTAAAGCAAAGCGTTTTTGGTGCTTAACCACGACTCTATGATGCAGGTACATGGGAACTGTAAACACAATTGTGCTTTTGTCACAAACTAACAGAAATGAGTAAATCCGAGTACATTTCCCGTTTCCTGAGCCTTTTCGGTGTTGATTTGTCTCATTCAGTATGTTGGCTAGTCCTTTTGGTGTTTCTCGCCCCGCAAAGCGTTTTGGTTCGTTCCAGCGACTCTCTCATGCAGATTCAAGAAAGACCGAGGAATTTTTATGCTTTTGTGACACTGTTACTGAATGAGCAAAACAGAGTACATGTTATTCCGTGTCCTGAGCCTTTCCTGTGCTGTTTTGGCATCCAGCATGTAATTTGAGTTATTTCTATGGTCATTGCAAATTTCTGCATTCTCTGTCCTCTTTAACTTTTTCCTTCAAATGCTGCGATATTCGACCCCCAAAACGTGAGAAACTTTCAGTTTCAAGGGAGGACAATTGCAAATAAGAGTTGAAAGTTTGATTAAAATAACATGTCATTTTGATGTTTTTCTCGCTAAAGCAAAGCGTTTTTGGTGCTTAACCACGACTCTATGATGCAGGTACATGGGAACTGTAACACAATTGTGCCTTTGTCACAAACTAACAGAAATAAGTTAATCCGTATACGTTTACCGTTTCCTGAGCCTTTTCGGTGTTGATTTGTCTCATTCAGCATGTTGTCTAGTCCTTTTGGTGTTTCTCGCCCCGCAAAGCGTTTTGGTTCATTCCAGCGACTCTATGATGCAGATTCAAAGAAGACCGAGGAATTATTATGCTTTTGTGACACTATTACTGAATGAGCAAAACAGAGTACAAATACATGTAGATACGTGTCCTGAGCCTTTTCTGTGCTGTTTTGGCATCCAGCATGTAATTTGAGTGATTTCTATGGTCATTGCAAATTTCTGCATTCTCTGTCCTCTTAAGCTTTTTCCTGCAAATGCTGTGACATTTGACCCCCAAAACGTGAGAAACTTTCAGTTTCAAGGGAGGACAATTGCAAATAAGAGTTGAAAGTTTGATCAAAATAATATGTCATTTTGATGTTTTTCTCGCTAAAGCAAAGCGTTTTTGGTGCTTAACCACGACTCTATGATGCAGGTACATGGGAACTGTAACACAATTGTGCCTTTGTCACAAACTAACAGAAATGAGTAAATCCGAGTACTTTTCCCGTTTCCTGAGCCTTTTCGGTGTTGATTTGTCTCATTCAGCATGTTGTCTAGTCCTTTTGGTGTTTCTTGCCCCGCAAAAGGTTTTGGTTCATTCCAGCGACTCTCTCATGCAGTTTTAAGAAAGACCGAGGAATTATTATGCTTTTGTGACACTATTACTGAAATGAGCAAAACAGAGTACAAATACATGTTATTCCGTGTCCTGAGCCTATAATGGCATCCAGCAGGGTATTGTAGTGCTTTCTATGATTCTTGCACCTTTATGCATTCTCTGTCCTCTTTAGCTTTTTTTTATGTAAAAGCTGTGATATTTAACATCCAAAACGTGAGAAACTTTCAAATTCAAGGGAAAACAATCGCGAATAAGTGTTCTTAAAGCTTAAAGTATGATTTTGAATAATATGTCATTAATAGGTTTATCTCGCTAAGGCAAAGCGTTTTGGCGCTTAACCACGATTCTATGATGCAGGTGCATGAGAACTGTGCAAATCAATAATGCTTTTGAGACACACTCACCGAAATGAGAAAATCAGAGTACACCTCTGGTGTCCCGAGCCTTTTCGGTGTTGTTTTGTCTTACAGTATGTTGTTGTGTTTTCTTGGTGTTTCTTGCTCTGCAAAGCGCTTTGGCTCATTTGCAGAGCGATGCAGGTTAAAGAGAACTGTGGAATCATTGTGCTTTTGTGACACACTAACTGAAACGAGTAGTTTAGAGTACATTATCCGTGTCCTGAGCCTTTTCGCGATTGTTTTGTCATACAGCATGTTTCTTGCTCCGCAACGCATGATCATGCGTTTAAGTCATAGTGAAATGAGCAAATCAGAGTACAAATCCATGTAATTCCGTGTCGTGAGCCTTTTATGTGCTTTTATGGCTAAAGCAAAGCGTTTTTGGTCCTTTACAACGACTCTATGATACAGATTAACGGGAACTGTAACAAAATTAAGCTTTTGACACTACTACTGAAATGAGTAAACCAGAGTACACTTCCAGTGTCCTGAGCCTCTTCGTTGCTGTTTTGTCATACAGCATGGTGATGTTGCGCTTTTGTCATTACACATCAATACCTCTGCTTTCTCTCTCCTTTTTAGCTTTTCATATTTGACATAGAACACACACGAGTTACATCAAAATGACTTCGGGAACAGTCCAACATGTTTTCATGAGAACTTAAAGCACGATTTAAAATATTTTTTCATTTTCCTTTATCGCTCTGCAAACCTTTTTTCTTTCACTAAACAGGTCCATTGGTATTGCCGTCCGCACTACTTTGTCACTTAATCACTTCTGTGTGATCTATGTTGTACAAAAATCCATCTTATTCACTGTTGTGCGTTTTCAGTGCTGTTTTGGCATCCGGCATAGTACTGTTGTGATTACTGTCATCATTTCATATTTCTGCTATCTCTGCCCTCCGTAGACTTTTCCTGTGTTGCATTCATATCCAGGAGAAAACAATCGGAAAAGGTGTGTTCAAGAGTGATTTTGAATGATGAACAAAAAGCTTTCAAAATCAAACATCAAACGCTTGAGTTACCTACAAAAAGCTGACAGACGCAATAAAGATGTCTTCAGCATCTCAAATCATAAATTGAATCATGACATGGTGTTTTTTGCTCTGCAAAGCCTTATATGCATAAAACTGTGATGTGCTCTTTATTTCGATCAGTATTTAATTAACACATAATTGCAGAATGCGATATCAGCAAGTTTTACTGCCTTTATGGTACTTGGAACTAAAACGTGCAAAGCTGTACATTGTGACCACAAGATGGCAGCATGTGACTACAAGTGGAATCACCGCAAAACAATTTCATCTTCAGTATTCAGGCTGAACAATATTGAACTGGAAAGGTGCCTTGCAGTAAATGCGTTGAAAGGCTGACACCAAATACTGCAATGCAAAACTGTGAAGTTAATTGCACAAAAGCAGTGCATGACAACTGAAAATGCAAAACATATAAAATAAAAACGACATTAAGTTGTGGTACAAAGCAATGAATGACAAAATGTGAAATAATATTGCACAGAGCTGCAAAAACATATGCCTGTGGAAAGACAGTGAAGATCATTGTCTTTACACCCCGGGAATAAACTACTTTCTGGGAAGAAAAACCAACCACTTCCACAGCAAGTGATACTTCATCATGTAAAGCCTAAATGAAAAACATACACACAGATGCATGCATGATGCATGCACACACACACACACACACACACACACACACACACACACACACACACACACACACACACACACACACACACACACACACACACACACACACACACAGACAAACGAAAGTTGAGTTTATGTGTATATTCACGTGTAGTCTATTATTGTCTCATTTTAGTCTGTTGGAGCTATTCAGTGACCTGATCCCCATCCATTCACAAGAGAGGGCCACAAGAAAAAGATCTAAACCACCAAGCTACAACCTCACAAGTGAGGAACACCTTAGCTACATTGCCACAAAAAATAAAACCAAACCAAAGCAATCAAAACAAAAAAAAAATACAAAAGGGCAAAAAGGTCAACAGGAAAACACAGCAAGACAACCAGCCATGTCACTTCTGTAAGGCTCGCCATGGTAGCCCTGATGATTCAAAGGCAACAGAGGAATGGATCATCAAGTCTCTAACTGCTCGGTCAGGTGCCATGAGAGCTGTGGCGAAAAGAACGGCATCTGTGGCGATGATGGCTTCACCTGTTAGGAATGTGTCTAAATTCGTGTTTTAAGTAACAGTATTTGCATAAATCCCATTTTAAGGCCTATTAGGTTGCAGTTTTTATTGTTTTTATCAATGTGTTTTATGCCAAAGTTCACATTGCCATTTGCGATGAGCATATCAGTTGGTGTCAATTTATTCATTCATTTATTCATCATTTACTATGTAATTAATTTTCCTGATAATATGAAATTGTTCTAATAAATTATGTTGCCACATCGATAGTTGTTTTACAATAAAAATTAATGACTATCCCTTTGCAGCTGGACTGGCCCAACTTACCCGATAAGCGTCCCATTTACCTGAACTCTGCTTGTGTAAAAAAGTTGGCACAGCCGACCTATCAAGACCTGTAGGGCCTAAAAAAAATACTGCATAATTCCAACACAAAATGTAAAGAAAACAACCATTATTATACGCAATAGAAACCACATTTTAATAGAATGCATTGTTTTTTGTAAATGCCTGAAGCTATTTACCAGGAAGTGGTCCAATTTAGCTGATGTCACCCTACATTGTGACCACAAGATGGCAGCATGTGACTACAAGTGAAATCACTGCAAAAACATGTCTTCATCTTCAGTATTCAGGCTAAACAATATTGAATTAAAGATACACCACCCACCAAACCCAGTTATGAAATTAATGGTACAGGCGTAATTTTAGTATGTTCTGTCTTGATGTGCGCGCTGCACAGGATCTCATGTGTTCACCTCTGCTTTATTGTTCGAACGGTGGCACAGCAGCAGCCTTTGGTTTTCTCTTCAAGCCCCTCAAACCTTTTCTGAAGATTTTCTGAGTTTCCTATCTCTCATTTACCTGCAGGAAGCCTTGTCTCCATTGTAACTCCACATCACTCATCCTTCCTTGCTGGACATGACTGACCTGTTTTCTTGAGCTCCATGTCATTTAAATCCTCTTCACCTTTGGCTGCTATAGAAATACAACGACAGTTACTGACAACATACTTTAAACAATTGTAAGAATAGAATAAAATAAAATAGAATAGAATAGAATAGAATAGAATAGAATAGAATAGAATAGAATAGAATAATTTTATTGTAATAGAATAGAATTTTCCCAAAAGGACACCTAGTTAATACAAACAATGAAAATAACGTGGATTTGAGTCTTAATGGTCAGCGTGTGTGAGTCCCTCCCCTATCCGAAACACAGACAGACAGTCCTCCTCACTAGAGGTGGGCGATACTGGGACTTTTGGTATTGATCCGATACCAAGTAAATACAGGGCCAGTATGGCAGATACAGATACAGACACAGATACAGACACAGATACAGATACAGATACCGATACTTTTTAATATTAAGGGTTGATGTATCATCGAGCTGCAGACCTTAAGGTGTTTATTAAAAATAATCTGTTAATAGTGGATTATTTGGGTATATAGTAATCTGGGGTGTTAACAATTTACACCGAACTCAACCCATAACCGTGACTACAAAACCGTGATAAGAACTGAACCGTGGATTTTGTGAACCGGTCCATCCCTACTTCATCACACACTTCAGTTAGAGCAGAGCTGGTGGGCCGCGAAGGTACTGCAAGTGGGCCGCCAAAGCTTTTCCAAAATAGTTTGATTTTTGTGGGGGTGGGCATGTAATTATGTAAAAATAAAAACGTTTCAACATGTTATAGATGCTGTGTTAGTGACTGTGGAGCCTCCAACATGTTTCTCTTGTATTGAGTTCAGTCCTTCATGTTCAATCTTTATTTTTTTTTTTTAAAGTGCTCTCAGAACGCATTGTATGGCTGGGTTTCCGCTACATGTATAGGATCGTGGCACACCGCCACGACAAAGTAAAAGCTGCCATGCC
>NW_027437182.1:38793840-38829832 GCF_033239565.1 Halichoeres trimaculatus | reverse complement strand
CGTCTCTGAGGGTCTATGAGACAGTGGGCTGGCCTGGACGCTGGGCTTCTGCATGATGATTGGATGTTCTGTCAGAGGCTGAATCCCTTTTTGATTGACAGTTAAATGAGCCAGTCAGCGATCTTGAAGTATAACCCTCTACCGGAGCATCTTCTCAGTTGTACATTCAGTTGTTCTGGACTGATTCGGTGGCTTTAACGATCCCAAGCGAGTTTACCTTTCTTAAAAACGACGAGCGTTGTGTTTAAAGAGCCTGAGCCTGAAAACAGGCAGTATCCTGAGGTCTTTGACATCATAATCACAAGAAGCACCTGTGGAGAAATGAACTGGAGAAATATACACAGAAACATATACTCACCTACACATATAGGGGTACAGGTGGCAGTACAGAATATTGGGTTTGATTTAGGTCAGGTGATCATGCCAAGGTGTGATCATGCAGATGTGGCCCCGCTGTTCCCAGAGGCCAAACACGCACTGAGACAGCCCTCATATCCGGGCATCTAGCAGCCACAACAGAGCACAGGGCCCAGACAGACCACCACGGAGACAGCAGCACGCCAACCCAGGAGGAGGCAAGGAGGGAGCGTCCCGGGAAGGCTAGAGGCAGGCCCCCGACACTGCGGAGGGAGGACCCCAGGGGGCCAGGGACTGAGGCCTACAGGCCCCGCTAGACGCAGGGCCCCCGATCGAGTGCAGGGGGTAGGACCCGGGGTCACCTGTGCCCAAGGGCCACTCACCCCCGAGGAGGGAGGGTTCGGCCAGGTACCCGGGAGGACGGACCCAGCCCAGGCCACCACCCATCACGAGTCGGTGCCAGCCCCCAGCGCACCCGGCCAGACACCGGAGACCACAGAAGTCCTCTCCCCAAAAACCCAGTGTCCCCCTTACACAACCCCCTGTCCCAACCCACCCCTATCCCCCTCTCATCTGTACCCCAGCTCACCAGCCCTCCACCGTGGACCCTGACACCCGCACATAAACATTCTGTCCATCCATACCCATACGTTGACACAACAGCACAACGACACCACAGCACCACAAGACGACCACACAACAACATCACAACACGGCAGCACCATATCACATCACTCTCGGAGCCTCCAGCCACTCAGGTGGTGAAATATACCCTCCTTTTCCTCCTCACTCACCAAAAAAAAATAAAAAATAAAAAATAAAAAAAAAAAATTTAAAAAAAGGATTAAATAAATAAATAAATAAGTAAATAAATAAATAAATAAATAAATAAATAAATAAGTAAATAAGTCAATATAAAGCCATGGGCATCCCCCGGGGCGCCGCAGGAACCCCGCTGTGCCACTTGCCCAGAACCCAAGGCAGCGGATTCCCTTTTTTACCCCATGCCCCAGGGGGCACAGTAGAAACAGGGGTGTGAGAAGAGCCCACCTCTGATTTGGTGGCTTTCAATTTTTTTGTTATCCATAGTTCTGACAATTCTTCGTCTGTACGTTTTCAGTACCACTCTGACTTCTCATAGACTCAATCAATTTTACTGAAGAATAACAGAGATTTTTTTAAGTTTAAATTCTTACATTTTAAAATGGAGTAATATCTCTGGTGTTTTGGTTGGCTTTTAATTTTTATTATTATTATTATTATTATTATTATTATTATTATTATTATTATTATTATTATTATTATAATTATTATTAGTATTATTATTATTATTATTTTTTTTTTTTTTTTTGTTATCCATAAGTTCCTACAATTCTTGGTCTGTATGTTTTCAGTGCCACTCTGACTTCTCACCATAGAATAGAACTTATTGTCATTGTAACAAGTACAACGAAATTGAAATCGCAGCAGCAATCAAGAAAACAAAAGTAAGAAAGTACAAAAAGGTCCATAAGAAAAAATATGATGACAGCTTGTCTATCATTCTCCAGTTCAGCCAGCTATTGCTGGGTTAGCATGGATAGCTTGTCCATCTTATTGGAGATAGATCTTAAGTATCCAATAACGATGGATCCAACAGGTCTAGGTCTCTAACAGGTCCATGTCGTCACTTCTTAGTTCACACCTGAGAACCATCACGTCGTCCTCACCTCCTACTCCTCACCTTGTAGGAAGACATCAGGCCTTACACCAGTTAGCGTTGACATGCTACAGGCTGCAAACAGCTGAGTTCACCATGTAAACAATGCAGCCATGGTTACATGTAGGATCTCCAGACAAACACAGGAGCAAAAGTAGTAAAAATATCACTTAGCCACAAAAAGTTTGGTGTCCATGACCAACAAATGAGCCACACAAAGTAATGATCCACTCCAAATACAAAGATTACAAAATAAGAGACGAAAAAATTACTAGAAAAGAGAGAGCTGCTGCAAAGGCAGCCATAACCAACAGAGCGGCGCCTAGCAATATGTTGTACTTTGTTATCTATATTTATCTTATTTGTGTTAACTGAAACATATTCCTACCTGTACAATAATATATTTCTTCATTGCTGCTCTGGGTGCTCCATAAAACCCTATTCAGTGCCACTACAAGCTTAATCTTTATAATTAGACTTTTAAGACTTTAATCTGACACGTGAACTGCAGGTGTCTTGCCGCCCTGCTCTTGCACTCCATGAACACTGCTCAAACAGGGTGTATATCAGCGGATCATGGCTGACGACCTCAACACCTTCTACTGCCCCTCTCCTCTCTGCAGTCACTCTGCCCCCCCCCTGCCACCACCCACTGACACTGAGCCCCTCATCTCAACTCCATCTCACCCCCGGGGCTCCAGCACACCCAACCCCCAGACCCTCCAAGTGAGCCAGGAGGAAGAGACCCGGCTGCTGCAGGGACAAAAAAACAGGAAAGCTCCAGGCCCTGACGGGGTTTCCCCCTCCTGTCTGCGAGCCTGTGCAGACCAGCTAGCTCCTGTCTTCACCCAACTCTTCAACCGGTCCCTGGAGCTGGGTGTGGTCCCCTCCTGCTTCAAGCGCTCCACCATCATGCCCGTCCCCAAGAAACCCACCATCTCAGGACTAAATGACTACAGGCCTGTCACGCTGACATCTGTGGTCATGAAGACCTTTGAGCGGCTGGTGTTGGCCCACCTGAAGACCCTCACAAAGGACCTGCTGGACCCCCTGCAGTGTGCCTACCGGGCAAACAGATCAGTGGACGACGCTGTCAACTTGGGGCTGCATTACATCCTGCAGCACCTGGATCGTCCTGGGACCTATGCACGTGCCCTTTTTGTGGACTTCAGCTCGGCCTTCAACACTGTGCTCCAAACTGGCCCAGCTCACTGTGCCTCCTGCACTCTGTCAGTGGATCTACAGCTTTCTGACTGACAGAAGTCAGCAGGTGAGGCTGGGGCAGGCCATTTCGGACATTCGGACCATCAGCACACGACTCCCCAACGATGTGTCCTGTCCCTGCAGACGACACCACCATCATCGGTCTCATCCAGGATGAGACTGCTTACAGACAGCAAGTGGATCATCTGGTGCTCTGGTGTAGTCAGAACAACCTGGAGCTGAACTCGCCCAAGACGGTGTAGATGATAGTGGACTTTAGGAGACATCCCCCCGCCCGGTCCCCCCTCACAGTCCTCAACAGCCCGGTGTCCATTGTGGAGAACTTCAGATTCCTGGGCACAATCATCACGCAGGATCTGAAGTGGGAGCAGAACATCAGCTCCATCCTCAAGAAGGCTCAGCAGCGGATGTACTTCCTGCGCCTCCTGAGGAGACATGGACTGCCCCCTGAGCTGCTGCTGCAGTTCTACACTGCAGTCATCGAGTCCGTTCTGTGCTCCTTCCATCACTGTGTGGTTTGGAGCTGCCACCAGGCAGGACCTATTCAGAATGCAGCGCACTGTGAGGACTGCTGAGCGCATCATTGGTGTCCTCCTGCCCTCCATCCAGGACCTCTACTGCTCTAGGACTCAGAGGAGAGCAGGAAACATTGTGAGGGACTCCACTCACCCTGCTCACGGACTCTTTGAACTGCTCCCATCCAGCAAGCGCCTCAGAGCTCTGCGGACCAGGACAAGCCGGCACAGGAGTAGTTTCTATCCGTCTGCAGTCTCCATATTAAATAATCAAAACTGTAACTAACACTGGCACCTTTTTAAAACAGTTTACAGCTGCACTACGGACCGCACAGTTGCACTTTTCCACCTTCAATTGTAAATATCCCAGTATTCTGTAAATATTTCTGATGCACATTTTATCCAAGCCCTTTTCTACACCCACATCTTTTTATTTATCTATTTTTTTTTATTGTTATGATTATGTGTCATGTTTGTGTGTACCTCTTGTACTAGAGACAACAACTGCCGGAGTCAAATTCCTTGTATGTGTTGCATACTTGGCAATAAAAACCGATTCTGATACTGCTTCTGAATCAGTACAGCACGCACAATGCAACCTTTTCTCAGAACAGTACTCAATTTGTTTATTGACCAAGGGCGCCATCTAGCGACCATATTTAACTCATACACTTATCTAACAGCAAACACAGGAAAAGATACAAATCAGTGTCATCTTATAATGCTTTTAATATTTTGTCATACACAAGTCCGTTTCGCTCTAAAAATTATTTTGGTTCAAACAAACAATGTAATTCAGGTTGCAATATCTTAAATTTGTTTTAATGTCATCACTATTAGGAGGATCACTGAGCAGAAATTCAGATCACCTATCATTGTTCTCCTTCGCTTTTTCCTGCAGTAGCTGTCACACTTGACAACCAACACATGAAAAAACAAAAGCAACTGCGTGAGAGCTAACGGTATGATTTTCAATTGTGATTCTAAATTATAGGTCATTTCTAGGTGTTTCTCGCTCTGCAAAGCATTTTGGTACATTACCACGACTCTGCGATGCAGGTACAAGAGAACTGTGGAATCATTGTGCGTCTTTAAAATAATAATATTTTGCTGTTTTGGCATCCAGCATGTTATTGTTGTGCTTTCTATGATCATTGCGCCTTTCTGCATTCTCTGTCCTCTTTAGCATTTTCCTGCAAAAGCTGTGAGATATCAGATATGACCCCCGAGACGTGAGAAACTTTCAAATTTAAGGGGACGACAGTTGCGAATGAGTGTACCTGAAGTTCAAAGTTTCAAATTTAAATTATATGTCATTAATAGGTTTTTCTGGCTAAGGAAAGGCGTTTTGGTGCATAACCGGGATTCTATGATGCAGTTGCATGAGAACTGTACAAATCAATTGTGCTTTTGTGACACAATCACTAAAATGAATAAATCCGAGTACACTTCGAGTGTCCTGAGCCTTTTCGGCTTTGTTTTTTAATGCAGCATGTTATTGTGTTTTTCGCGTTGTTTCTCGCTCTACAGAGCGTTTGGGGTCATCAAAATGAATCTTTGATGCAGGCACAAGAACAACTGTGGAATCATTATGCTTTTGAGACACTATTACTGAAATGAGCATAGCAGAGTACAAATACATGTACTTCCGTGTCCTAATCCTTTTGGCATCCACGATGTAATTGGAGTGCTTTCTATGGTCATTGCAAATTTCTGCATTCTCTGTCCTCTAGCTTTTCCCTGCAAATGCTGTGACATTTGACCCCAAAAACGTGAGAAACTTTCAGATTCAAGGGAAGACAATTGCGAATGAGTTGAAAGTTTGATTAAAATAATATGTCATTTTGATGTTTTTCTCGCTAAAGCAAAGCGTTTTAGTGCTTACCTTGACTCTATGATGCAGGTACAGGGGAACTGTAAACACAATTGTGCTTTTGTCACACACTTACTATAATGAGTAAATCAGAGTACTTTTCCCGTTTCATGAGATTTTTCGGTGCTGATTTGTCTCATTGAGCATGTTGTCTAGTCCTCTTGGTGTTTCTCGCCCCGCGAAGCGTTTTGGTTCATTCCAGCGACTCTCTCATGCAGATTCAAGAAAGACCGAGGAATTATTATGCTTTTGTGACACTGTTACTGAATGAGCAAAACAGAGCACAAATACATGTAATTCCGTGTCCTGAGCCTTTCCTGTGCTGTTTTGGCATCCAGCATGTAATTTGAGTGATTTCTATGGTCATTGCAAATTTCTGCATTCTCTGTCCTGTTTAGCTTTTTCCTGCAAATGCTGTGACATTTGACCCCCAAAACGTGAGAAACTTTCAGTTTCAAGGGAGTACAATTGCAAATAAGAGTTTAAAGTTTGATTAAAATAATATGTTATTTTGATGCTTTTCTCGCTAAAGCAAAGCGTTTTTGGTACTTAACCACGACTCTATGATGCAGGTACATGGGAACTGTAAACACAATTGTGCTTTTGTCACACACTTACTATAATGAGTAAATCCGAGTACTTTTCCCGTTTCCTGAGCCTTTTCGGTGTTGATTTGTCTCATTGAGCATGTTGTCTAGTCCTCTTGGTGTTTCTCGCCCCGCAAAGCGTTTGGGTTCATTCCAGCGACTCTCTCATGCAGATTCAAGAAAGACCGAGGAATAATTATGCTTCTGTGACACTATTACTGAATGAGCAAAACAGAGCACAAATACATGTTATTCCGTGTCCTGAGCCTTTCCTGTGCTGTTTTGGCATCCAGCATGTTATTGTAGTCATTTCTATGGCCATTCAAAATTTCAGCATTCTCTGTCCTCTTTAGCTTTTTCCTGCAGATGCTATGACATTTGACCCCCAAAACGTGAGAAATTTTCAGTTTCAAGGGAGGACAATTGCAAATAAGAGTTGAAAGTTTGATTAAAATGACATGTCATTTTGATGTTTTTTTCGCTAAAGCAAAGCGTTTTTGGTGCTTAATCACGACTCTATGATGCAGGTACATGGGAACTGTAAACACAATTGTGCTTTTGTCACAAACTAACAGAAATGAGTAAATCCGAGTACATTTCCCGTTTCCTGAGCCTTTTCGGTGTTGATTTGTCTCATTCAGTATGTTGGCTAGTCCTTTTGTTGTTTCTCGCCCCGCAAAGCGTTTTGGTTCATTCCAGCGACTCTCTCATGCAGTTTTGAGAATGACCGAGGAATTTTTATGCTTTTGTGACACTGTTACTGAATGAGCAAAACAGAGTACAAATACATGTTATTCCGTGTCCTGAGCCTTTTCAGTGCTCTTTTGGCATACAGCATGTTATTGTAGTCATTTCTACGGCCATTCAAAATTCTGCATTCTCTGTCCTCTTTAGCTTTTTCCTGCAAAAGCTGCGATATTTGACCCCCAAAACGTGAGAAACTTTCAGTTTCAAGGGAGTACAATTGCAAATAAGAGTTGAAAGTTTGATTAAAATAATATGTCATTTTGATGTTTTTCTCGCTAAAGCAAAGCGTTTTTGGTGCTTAACCACGACTCTATGATGCAGGTACATGGGAACTGTAACACAATTGTGCTTTTGTCACACACTTACTATAATGAGTAAATCCGAGTACATTTCCCGTTTCCTGAGCCTTTTCGGTGTTGATTTGTCTCATTCAGCATGTTGGTTAGTCCTTTTGGTGTTTCTCGCCCCGCAAAGCGTTTTGGTTCATCCAGCGACTCTCTCATGCAGTTTTGAGAATGACCGAGGAATTATTATGCTTTTGTGACTCTGTTACTGAATGAGCAAAACAGAGTACAAATACATGTTATTCCGTGTCCTGAGCCTTTTCAGTGCTCTTTTGGCATACAGCATGTTATTGTAGTCATTTCTATGGCCATTCAAAATTTCAGCATTCTCTGTCTACTTAAGCTTTTTCCTGCAAATGCTGTGACATTTGACCCCAAAAACGTGAGAAACTTTCAGATTCAAGGGAAGACAATTGCGAATGAGCTGAAAGTTTGATTAAAATAATATGTCATTTTGATGTTTTTCTCGCTAAAGCAAAGCGTTTTAGTGCTTACCTTGACTCTATGATGCAGGTACAGGGGAACTGTAAACACAATTGTGCTTTTGTCACACACTTACTATAATGAGTAAATCAGAGTACTTTTCCCGTTTCATGAGATTTTTCGGTGCTGATTTGTCTCATTGAGCATGTTGTCTAGTCCTCTTGGTGTTTCTCGCCCCGCGAAAAGTTTTGGTTCATTCCAGCGACTCTCTCATGCAGATTCAAGAAAGACCGAGGAATTATTATGCTTTTGTGACATTACTGAATGAGCAAAACAGAGCACAAATACATGTAATTCCGTGTCCTGAGCCTTTCCTGTGCTGTTTTGGCATCCAGCATGTAATTTGAGTGATTTCTATGGTCATTGCAAATTTCTGCATTCTCTGTCCTGTTTAGCTTTTTCCTGCAAATGCTGTGACATTTGACCCCCAAAACGTGAGAAACTTTCAGTTTCAAGGGAGTACAATTGCAAATAAGAGTTTAAAGTTTGATTAAAATAATATGTTATTTTGATGCTTTTCTCGCTAAAGCAAAGCGTTTTTGGTACTTAACCACGACTCTATGATGCAGGTACATGGGAACTGTAAACACAATTGTGCTTTTGTCACACACTTACTATAATGAGTAAATCCGAGTACTTTTCCCGTTTCCTGAGCCTTTTCGGTGTTGATTTGTCTCATTGAGCATGTTGTCTAGTCCTCTTGGTGTTTCTCGCCCCGCAAAGCGTTTGGGTTCATTCCAGCGACTCTCTCATGCAGATTCAAGAAAGACCGAGGAATTATTATGCTTCTGTGACACTATTACTGAATGAGCAAAACAGAGCACAAATACATGTTATTCCGTGTCCTGAGCCTTTCCTGTGCTGTTTTGGCATCCAGCATGTTATTGTAGTCATTTCTATGGCCATTCAAAATTTCAGCATTCTCTGTCCTCTTTAGCTTTTTCCTGCAGATGCTATGACATTTGACCCCCAAAACGTGAGAAATTTTCAGTTTCAAGGGAGGACAATTGCAAATAAGAGTTGAAAGTTTGATTAAAATGACATGTCATTTTGATGTTTTTTTCGCTAAAGCAAAGCGTTTTTGGTGCTTAACCACGACTCTATGATGCAGGTACATGGGAACTGTAACACAATTGTGCTTTTGTCACACACTTACTATAATGAGTAAATCCGAGTACATTTCCCGTTTCCTGAGCCTTTTCGGTGTTGATTTGTCTCATTCAGCATGTTGGTTAGTCCTTTTGGTGTTTCTCGCCCCGCAAAGCGTTTTGGTTCATCCAGCGACTCTCTCATGCAGTTTTGAGAATGACCGAGGAATTATTATGCTTTTGTGACTCTGTTACTGAATGAGCAAAACAGAGTACAAATACATGTTATTCCGTGTCCTGAGCCTTTTCAGTGCTCTTTTGGCATACAGCATGTTATTGTAGTCATTTCTATGGCCATTCAAAATTTCAGCATTCTCTGTCTACTTTAGCTTTTTCCTGCAAATGCTGCGATATTTGACCCCCAAAACGTGAGAAATTTTCAGTTTCAAGGGAGGACAATTGCAAATAAGAGTTGAAAGTTTGATTAAAATGACATGTCATTTTGATGTTTTTCTCGCTAAAGCAAAGCGTTTTTGGTGCTTAACCACGACTCTATGATGCAGGTACATGGGAACTGTAAACACAATTGTGCTTTTGTCACAAACTAACAGAAATGAGTAAATTCGAGTACTTTTCCCGTTTCCTGAACCTTTTCGGTGTTGATTTGGCATCCAGCATGTAATTTGAGTGATTTCTATGGTCATTCAAAATTTCTGCATTCTCTGTCCTCTTTAACTTTTTCCTGCAAATGCTGCGATATTTTACCCCCAAAACGTGAGAAACTTTCAGTTTCAAGGGAGGACAATTGCAAATAAGAGTTGAAAGTTTGATTAAAATAATATGTTATTTTGATGTTTTTCTCGCTAAAGCAAAGCGTTTTTGGTGCTTAACCACGACTCCATGATGCAGTTACATGGAAACTGTAAACACAATTGTGCTTTTGTCACAAACTTACAGAAATGAGTAAATCCGAGTACTTTTCCCGTTTCCTGAGCCTTTTCGGTGTTGATTTGTCTCATTCAGTATGTTGGCTAGTCCTTTTGTTGTTTCTCGCCCCGCAAAGCGTTTTGGTTCATTCCATGACTCTCTCATGCAGATTCAAGAAAGACCGAGGAATTTTTATGCTTTTGTGACACTGTTACTGAATGAGCAAAACAGAGTACAAATACATGTTATTCCGTGTCCTGAGCCTTTTCAGTGCTCTTTTGGCATACAGCATGTTATTGTAGTCATTTCTATGGCCATTCAAAATTTCTGCATTCTCTGTCCTCTTTAGCTTTTTCCTGCAGATGCTATGACATTTGACCCCCAAAACGTGAGAAATTTTCAGTTTCAAGGGAGGACAATTGCAAATAAGAGTTGAAAGTTTGATTAAAATGACATGTCATTTTGATGTTTTTCTCGCTAAAACAAAGCGTTTTTGGTGCTTAACCACGACTCTATTATGCAGGTACATGGGAACTGTAAACACAATTGTGCTTTTGTCACAAACTAACAGAAATGAGTAAATCCGAGTACATTTCCCGTTTCCTGAGCCTTTTCGGTGTTGATTTGTCTCATTCAGTATGTTGGCTAGTCCTCTTGGTGTTTCTCGCCCCGCAAAGCGTTTTGGTTCATTCCAGCGACTCTCTCATGCAGATTCAAGAAAGACCCAGGAATTTTTATGCTTTTGTGACACTGTTACTGAATGAGCAAAACAGAGTACAAATACATGTAGATACGTGTCCTGAGCCTTTTCTGTGCTGTTTGGCATCCTGCATGTAATTTGAGTGATTTCTATGGTCATTGCAAATTTCTGCATTCTCTGTCCTCTTTAGCTTTTTCCTGTAAATGCTGTGACATTTGACCCCCAAAACGTGAGAAACTTTCAGTTTCAAGGGAGGACAATTGCAAATAAGAGTTGAAAGTTTGATCAAAATAATATGTTATTTTGATGTTTTTCTCGCTAAAGCAAGCGTTTTTGATGCTAAACCACGACTCTATGATGCAGGTACATGGGAACTGTAAACACAATTGTGCTTTTGTCACAAACTAACAGAAATAAGTTAATCCGAGTACGTTTACCGTTTCCTGAGCCTTTTCGGTGTTGATTTGTCTCATTCAGCATGTTGTCTACTCCTTTTGGTGTTTCTCGCCCCGCAAAGCGTTTTGGTTCATTCCAGCGACTCTATGATGCAGATTCAAAGAAGACCGGGGAATTATTATGCTTTTGTGACACTATTACTGAATGAGCAAAACAGAGTACAAATACATGTAGATACGTGTCCTGAGCCTTTTCTGTGCCGTTTTGGCATCCAGCATGTAATTTGAGTAATTTCTATGGCCATTGCAAATTTCTGCATTCTCTGTCCTCTTTAGCTTTTTCCTGCAAATGCTGTGACATTTGACCCCCAAAACGTGAGAAACTTTCAGATTCAAGGGAAGACAATTGCGAATGAGTTGAAAGTTTGATTAAAATAATATGTCATTTTGATGTTTTTCTCGCTAAAGCAAAGCGTTTTAGTGCTTACCTTGACTCTATGATGCAGGTACAGGGGAACTGTAACACAATTGTGCCTTTGTCACAAACTAACAGAAATGAGTAAATCAGAGTACTTTTCCCGTTGCATGAGCGGTGTTGATCTGTCTCATTCAGCATGTTGGCTTAGTCCTTTTGGTGTTTTTCGCCCCGCAAAAGGTTTTGGTTCATTCCAGCGACTCTCTCATGCAGTTTTAAGAAAGACCGAGGAATTATTATGCTACTGTGACACTATTACTGAAATGAGCAAAACAGAGTACAAATACATGTTATTCCCTGCCTGAGCCTATAATGGCATCCAGCAGGGTATTGTAGTGCTTTCTATGATTCTTGCACCTTTATGCATTCTCTGTCCTCTTTAGCTTTTTTTTATGTAAAAGCTGTGATATTTAACATCCAAAACGTGAGAAACTTTCAAATTCAAAGGGAAAACAAGCGAAAAAGTGTTCTTAAAGCTTGATTTGAATAATATGTTATAAATAGGTTTTTCTCGCTAAGGCAAGGCGTTTTGGAGCTTAACCACGACTCTTATATGCAGGTGCATTAGAACTGTCCAAATCAATAGTGCATTTGTGACACAATCACGAAAATTCCTAGTTCAGAGAATTTCTTCTACGTACTGAGCCTTTTCGGTGTTGTTTTGTCATGCCGCATGTTATTGTGTTTTTTTTTATGTGTGTGTGTGTGTGTGTGTGTGTGTGTGTGTGTGTGTGTGTGTGTGTTTGTTTCTCGCCCTGCAAAGAGTTTTGGTATATTACACTGACTCTTTGAAGCAGGTACAAGAAAACTGTGGAATCATTATGCTTTTGAGACACTATTACTGAAACGAGCAACTCAGAGTACAAATCCATGTAATTCCGTGTCCTGAGCCTTATTTCGACATCCAGCATGTCATTGTTGTTCTTTCTGTGATCAATTGCACTACTGTGTTGTCTCTGTCCTCTTAAGCTTTTTCCTGCAAAAGCGCTGGTATCTGACCCCCAAACCTGAGAAACTTTCAGATTCAAGGGAAGATAATCCGCGAATGTGTGTACCTAGAGTTTAAAATTTGATTAAAATAATATGTCATTTTAATGTTTTTTTCTCGCTAAAGCAAAGCGTTTTTGGTGCTTGGTGTGGTTACAACTCTGTGATGCAGGTACATGGGAACTGTAAAATAATAATGCTTTTCTCTAAAAACACGAGAAACTTTCAAATTCAAGGGAAAACAATCGCGAATAAGTGTTCTTAAAGCTTAAAGTATGATTTTGAATAATATGTCATTAATAGGTTTATCTCGCTAAGGCAAAGCGTTTTGGCGCTTAACCACGATTCTATGATGCAGGTGCATGAGAACTGTGCAAATCAATAATGCTTTTGAGACACACTCACCGAAATGAGAAAATCAGAGTACACCTCCGGTGTCCCGAGCCTTTTCGGTGTTGTTTTGTCTTACAGTATGTTGTTGTGTTTTCTTGGTGTTTCTTGCTCTGCAAAGCGCTTTGGCTCATTTGCAGAGCGATGCAGGTTAAAGAGAACTGTGGAATCATTGTGCTTTTGTGACACACTAACTGAAACGAGTAGTTTAGAGTACATTATCCGTGTCCTGAGCCTTTTCGCGATTGTTTTGTCATACAGCATGTTTCTTGCTCCGCAACGCATGATTATGCGTTTAAGTCATAGTGAAATGAGTAAATCAGAGTACAAATCCATGTAATTCCGTGTCGTGAGCCTTTTATGTGCTTTTATGGCTAAAGCAAAGCGTTTTTGGTCCTTTACAACGACTCTATGATACAGATTAACGGGAACTGTAACAAAATTAAGCTTTTGACACTACTACTGAAATGAGTAAACCAGAGTACACTTCCAGTGTCCTGAGCCTCTTCGTTGCTGTTTTGTCATACAGCATGGTGATGTTGCGCTTTTGTCATTACACATCAATACCTCTGCTTTCTCTCTCCTTTTTAGCTTTTCATATTTGACATAGAACACACACGAGTTACATCAAAATGACTTCGGGAACAGTCCAACATGTTTTAATGAGAACTTAAAGCACGATTTAAAATATTTTTTCATTTTCCTTTATCGCTCTGCAAACCTTTTTTCTTTCACTAAACAGGTCCATTGGTATTGCCGTCCTCACTACTTTGTCACTTAATCACTTCTGTGTGATCTAGGTTGTACAAAAATCCATCTTATTCACTGTTGTGCGTTTTCAGTGCTGTTTTGGCATCCGGCATAGTACTGTTGTGATTACTGTCATCATTTCATATTTCTGCTATCTCTGCCCTCCGTAGACTTTTCCTGTGTTGCATTCATATCCAGGAGAAAAAAATCGGAAAAGGTGTGTTCAAGAGTGATTTTGAATGATGAACAAAAAGCTTTCAAAATCAAACATCAAACGCTTGAGTTACCTACAAAAAGCTGACAGACGCAATAAAGATGTCTTCAGCATCTCAAATCATAAATTGAATCATGACATGGTGTTTTTTGCTCTGCAAAGCCTTATATGCATAAAACTGTGATGTGCTCTTTATTTCGATCAGTATTTAATTAACACATAATTGCAGAATGCGATATCAGCAAGTTTTACTGCCTTTATGGTACTTGGAACTAAAACGTGCAAAGCTGTACATTGTGACCACAAGATGGCAGCATGTGACTACAAGTGGAATCACCGCAAAACAATTTCATCTTCAGTATTCAGGCTGAACAATATTGAACTGGAAAGGTGCCTTGCAGTAAATGCGTTGAAAGGCTGACACCAAATACTGCAATGCAAAACTGTGAAGTTAATTGCACAAAAGCAGTGCATGACAACTGAAAATGCAAAACATGTAAAATAAAAACTACATTAAGTTGACAAAATGTGAAATAATATTGCACAGAGCTGCAAAAACATGCCTGTGGAAAGACAGTGAAGATCATTGTCTTTACACCCCGGGAATAAACTACTTTCTGGGAAGAAGAACCAACCACTTCCACAGCAAGTGATACTTCATCATGTAAAGCCTAAATGAAAAACATACACACAGATGCATGCATGATGCACGCACACACACACACACACACACACACACACACACACACACACACACACACACACACACACACACACACACACACACACACACAAACACACAGACAAACGAAAGTTGAGTTTATGTGTATATTCACGTGTAGTCTATTATTGTCTCATTTTAGTCTGTTGGAGCTATTCAGTGACCTGATCCCCATCCATTCACAAGAGAGGGCCACAAGAAAAAGATCTAAACCACCAAGCTACAACCTCACAAGTGAGGAACACCTTAGCTACATTGCCACAAAAAATAAAACCAAACCAAAGCAATCAAAACAAAAAAAAAATACAAAAGGGCAAAAAGGTCAACAGGAAAACACAGCAAGACAACCAGCCATGTCACTTCTGTAAGGCTCGCCATGGTAGCCCTGATGATTCAAAGGCAACAGAGGAATGGATCATCAAGTCTCTAACTGCTCGGTCAGGTGCCATGAGAGCTGTGGCGAAAAGAACGGCATCTGTGGCGATGATGGCTTCACCTGTTAGGAATGTGTCTAAATTCGTGTTTTAAGTAACAGTATTTGCATAAATCCCATTTTAAGGCCTATTAGGTTGCAGTTTCTATTGTTTTTATCAATGTGTTTTATGCCAAAGTTCACATTGCCATTTGCGATGAGCATATCAGTTGGTGTCAATTTATTCATTCATTTATTCATCATTTACTATGTAATTAATTTTCCTGATAATATGAAATTGTTCTGATAAATTATGTTGCCACATCGATAGTTGTTTTACAATAAAAATTAATGACTATCCCTTTGCAGCTGGACTGGCCCAACTTACCCGATAAGCGTCCCATTTACCTGAACTCTGCTTGTGTAAAAAAGTTGGCACAGCTGACCTATCAAGACCTGTAGGGCCTAAAGAAAATACTGCATAATTCCAACACAAAATGTAAAGAAAACAACCATTATTATACGCAATAAAAACCACATTTTAATAGAATGCATTGTTTTTTGTAAATGCCTGAAGCTATTTACCAGGAAGTGGCCCAATTTAGCTGATGTCACCCTACATTGTGACCACAAGATGGCAGCATGTGACTACAAGTGAAATCACTGCAAAAACATGTCTTCATCTTCAGTATTCAGGCTAAACAATATTGAATTAAAGATACACCACCCACCAAACCCAGTTATGAAATTAATGGTACAGGCGTAATTTTAGTATGTTCTGTCTTGATGTGCGCGCTGCACAGGATCTCATGTGTTCACCTCTGCTTTATTGTTCGAACGGTGGCACAGCAGCAGCCTTTGGTTTTCTCTTCAAGCCCCTCAAACCTTTTCTGAAGATTTTCTGAGTTTCCTATCTCTCATTTACCTGCAGGAAGCCTTGTCTCCATTGTAACTCCACATCACTCATCCTTCCTTGCTGGACATGACTGACCTGTTTTCTTGAGCTCCATGTCATTTAAATCCTCTTCACCTTTGGCTGCTATAGAAATACAACGACAGTTACTGACAACATACTTTAAACAATTGTAAGAATAGAATAAAATAAAATAAAATAGAATAGAATAGAATAGAATAGAATAGAATAGAATAGAATAATTTTATTGTAATAGAATAGAATTTTCCCAAAAGGACACCTAGTTAATACAAACAATGAAAATAACGTGGATTTGAGTCTTAATGGTCAGCGTGTGTGAGTCCCTCCCCTATCCGAAACACAGACAGACAGTCCTCCTCACTAGAGGTGGGCGATACTGGGACTTTTGGTATTGATCCGATACCAAGTAAATACAGGGCCAGTATGGCAGATACAGATACAGATACAGACACAGATACAGATACAGATACAGATACCGATACTTTTTAATATTAAGGGTTGATGTATCATCGAGCTGCAGACCTTAAGGTGTTTATTAAAAATAATCTGTTAATAGTGGATTATTTGGGTATATAGTAATCTGGGGTGTTAACAATTTACACCGAACTCAACCCATAACCGTGACTACAAAACCGTGATAAGAACTGAACCGTGGATTTTGTGAACCGGTCCATCCCTACTTCATCACACACTTCAGTTAGAGCAGAGCTGGTGGGCCGCGAAGGTACTGCAAGTGGGCCGCCAAAGCTTTTCCAAAATAGTTTGATTTTTGTGGGGGTGGGCATGTAATTATGTAAAAATAAAAACGTTTCAACATGTTATAGATGCTGTGTTAGTGACTGTGGAGCCTCCAACATGTTTCTCTTGTATTGAGTTCAGTCCTTCATGTTCAATCTTTATTTTATTTTTTTTTTAAAGTGCTCTCAGAACGCATTGTATGGCTGGGTTTCCGCTACATGTATAGGATCGTGGCACACCGCCACGACAAAGTAAAAGCTGCCATGCCTTCAGAATTCTGATCTGATCTTTTCTTTTTCCGATGTTTCAGACGTAAATTACATTGCACATGGCTCTTGTATACAACTAAAACTTTCAGAATTCCACAAACATTTTTTGACGCTGCCCAGAACCAAACAGTTATCTTTCAGAAGCGAATCATCTCTCTGTGTTCTCATGCGAACTCACACTCATGGTTGGATCATATCACGCTCTAAAATAATAAAAGACAGAGCTCTGGTGGGTATTTGCCGTTCACAGCTCTCAGCTCTTAGCATCGCGCACAGCGGAGTTCCGCTCCGATGCGCACAAGACGCACAAGACGCACAGTTACTGGAGAAAAACAATTCCCACCCTGATCATTCATCAGTGTTTACAGATGCACGTTTTCTGTGTATAAAGTCAGCGCAAGCAGAAGTGCCCCTGTCACTCTGTGGTTTATATTTGCTTTAAATTCCATCCTGATCAGTTTGCGGAGTCTGATATGATGATCAGTGCGGTGCTTACGCTGAGTTCACTCGTGCATATTACACTGCAGCTGATCGCTGTTCCTTCTCCCGCTCCTCCAGGAGTCACCTTCTGCTCTCTTTGGGACGGAAGTTATAGTTTTGCTGTTTTCCTCTCATTCTTTAAAAATCAGCAGAGGAGTTTTCCTCCAGCTTTCAGAGATCAAACCTGAAAGCCTTCATGCCACTCTGTACCTCTGTGCAGGGGCGTGTCCAGACTTTCAGACTGGGGGGCGCAAACATATAAATTATTACCATTTGTCTTGACTCACTACTTTAACTATGAGTAACTATGGTTGTTTAACTATTATAACCCAGTGTATGATTTTAGAATAAAATGTACTGTTCATCAGCCTGTCTAATAAATTTAAAAAAATCTTTTTTAAAGCCCAGATAAAAAGATAGAGCTGACTGTAAACTGTGCCATTAGATAAGGCTAAACTATGTTTGTGTTAAATTGATAATTCATCTATAAAGGTTTTAAGATGTAGTATGTTTTTATGTATTTAGCAGTTGGGGGGTGGGCCGCAAAAATGTCTGAGACTTAAAAGTGGGCCCTGAGTTGGAAAAGGTTGGGAACCACTGAGTTAGAGCATCCTGTCTCTTATGGAACTCCTGAGCGCAGTGAGTGTGTGTTGAAATTTTCAGTTTGCAAACCAAAAGCAATTCAATGATACTTGTTCAGTAAACAGCAGTGACTGCATGCAGAGTATTTAATCCTAAGGTGTAAATTAATACAAGACCACATCTCTAACAAAGACATAAAAATTATGAGTGCTTCGCATTATGTTGAAGAGATATAGTGTACTTTATAGTGGACGTGAGAGATTAAGTGTTGGTGAACGATAACCATGTGTGAATGATACAGCATTCATTTACAGAAGTCTGTGCTTCAGTGTAAGGGGGCCCCCAAATGAAATTTGCCTAGGGCCTCATACTCTCTTGGGCCCTGTTGTATTATTTGGTTGCAAAGGGAAACTGATATCATGGAACCAAAAATATGGCCCCAATATTGTGCAGATCTACTACTCATGCTTAGCTAAAGGGGTGATTCAGATAAATGTGAGGGAAGAAAAAAGCATTTCAAACAGGAATAAAGATATCGCCTCATCTTAGAAATAGAATGGACCTTCAGAAATCTAGAAGTGTACCAAGTGTAACACAGAGATCAGTAGCTTTATACATACTATGTAGTCTTATGTGTATATACAGGAATTTTTGGGGAAAATTGTTTCAAAGTGTGCTTTTTAACAAGGATTGGAAAATGGACCCTTGTATGCCTTCTGTTGGGGTTAAAATCAAGAACACCTATAATGAAAAACTGTGGAATGTTGACCTATGCTGCAAGAAAGTTTGTAACTTAAATGGATTTAAGAAAAGCCACCAACCCTCTCAGAATGGCACAAAGTTATATTTGCACTGCTTCCCATAGATTATTTGACATATCGCACCAAAAAGGAAAATTGGAACATTTCATCATATATGGACTCCCTTTCTTGATTATGTGGGACCGAGAATGTGTAAGGTATTCTGGCAGATGCATCCTAGACTGAAGGGGGTTCGCTAAAAGAGAAGGAGGGGCTCTGTTGTCTGTATCAGTTCATTCCCCGTATTTATCTATGTTTATTGTGTGTAAGTTTTGTCATGTTCATCTGTGCTGTGCCTGTATACAAGTTCGGGGGATTGTGTTGATTGGGTGGGAGAGAATAGAACAGAAAAGAATAGAATAGAACTTTATTGTCATTGTAACATGTACAACGAAATTGAAATCACGGCAGCAATCAAGAAAACAAAAGTAAGAAAGTGCAAAAAGGTCCATAAGAAAATAGATGATGACAGCTTGTCCATCATTCTCCAGTTCAACCAGCCTCCACCTCCACAGGGTCCAGGACTGAGCTTCTTCAGTCATGCTCCATCTCTGTCTCCTGTATCCTGTCTGCTCACAGCAGGTGAAGCTCTTCCAACATGGCGTTGGTGTCTGATGTTAGCTTCGTTAGCCATGTTTGTGAATAGCATGATGCGACTCTGCCCTCTGGTTATCCCTCTATTGCTGGGTTAGCACAGCTAGCTCGTCCATCTTATTGGAGATAGATCCTACGTCCCCAATAACAATGGATGGAAGGACAGGTCCATATTGTCACTTCTTAGCTCACACCTGAGAACCAGCATGTCGTCCTCACCTCCTTCTCCTCACCTTGTGGGAAGACATCAGGCCTTACACCAGTTAGCATTGACATGCTACAGACTGCTAACAGCTGAGTTCACATGTAAACAATGTGGCCATGGTTACCTGTAGGATCTCCAGACAAACACAGGAGCAAAAATAGTAAAAATATCACTGAAGCCACAAAAAGTTTGGTGTCCATGACCAACAAATGAGCCAAACAAAGAAATGATCTACTCCAAATACAAAAATTATGAAAAAGAGACAAAAAAAATGACAAGAAATGGACAAAAAAAAGAGAGAGCTGCTGCAAAAGGCAGCCATAGCCGACAGGGCGGCGCCTAGCTCTGTGTTTCTGACTGTATGATGATCCATAATAGGAATACTTGAGTCCAGATCAATGTGAGAGGATGACAAATGCCCACATAAAAGTTATGTGGGTGATTTAATCAGTTATTATGTGAGTAAAGCAGGGTCATATTATCGGATGGCTACCCTGTTGTCTCCTTACAGCATGTTCTTTAAATAGTTGTTTTTTTTAATTATAGCCACAACACTCATTTTAAATTTTTACTTATTTATTGAACATGTTTAGAGGGATTACATTATATAACGATCGTGAAGATAAGTATAGATAAACTAAAACACAAATTTAAAAGGATTTGTACATGTATCTCATGAGAGCAGGCACAGCGAACTACATATTTGAAACAGTTCATATAGACTTTTACATAAAATGTAGCTCTTAGCAAACGTAGATTATAGTATATATTTCCTTTAAAAGTCGCCTGATCTAATGTAGGGTTTTCAGTTCCTGGGTTATGTAGCTGTATATACGATGGTTTCTCCTTTATCAGTAGGAAGCCATCAAAAGCGGTGCTTACTCGTGGGTGGCAGATAAAGCAACATCAATTGACTGCTTTGTATAAATTACACACAATTTCTACAGATTTTGCAAACATTTACCCCAGATGTATCTTTGAGTACGCCATTTACGTAACTCAACTTCTCCTCCTCTTTTTTGGACAATGCACACATAGTCAATGCCCGCCATCGCCCCCTGCGGTCACATATTCCGATGGTCACAGGTTTCAGTGCAGCACCGTTCAGACATCTAGCTGCATGTAATTGTTTATTTCGTCCACTAGATGTCACAGTTGTGCCGGTAGCACCGCTGAAGGAACAGAGGTACAAGGGAAATTTTAGAAGACAATTCATGTGTTTTACAGTCTTCTTACAGTGAATAAATACTGGAGGAATTGTGAATATGTCAGCTCCCTCCATGTGCCAATCATCGCACGTTTCACAGACCTTCAAAATATTTTATTGCTCCATTCATCCCTTGTGGCAAGTGTTTGCAAGTTTAAATGAAGGTAAACTAGCGGGATAGATTACAGATAAACTGCAGTGCGCATGTTTCGTTTCGACATAAAGTTGTCCTCTTTTTGCTCCTTTTAAGTTCTAGAGTTAATTTGATGAAAGAAAAAGAAGCATGGAGCTATTTTTTTCTGGGAGGAACTAAAAACGGGAATTTCTTCAGTGGCTTCTAATCAAACTTTCTCAAGTCACACAAAAAATGCCCCTAGATGTGGACTATTTCCAGTTTGTTGTCAACCAGGAGATGCAACTTTTTAGAACATTTTCCAGCCAGGTTGAGATGCCGGAGAACATCACCCATGCTTTTACTGAGCTGTTAGCGCTGCACAAAGTCTGATCAGTGAGACCAAGGAGTTGAAAATGCTGACATAGCACGGTGCATGTTCACTTTCAGGGGATGTGGCAGGGGCAGTTTCCCGTCAGGAAAGAAATTGCTGACAGTCTAAATGCGTAAGTGTAGTGGTGTAGTGCAAAAATAATCTTTTGTGCCATTATCATCCTGAAATAGCACTGTTCACCATGCACTTTTACTGTAACATGCACCATACCTAATGTATTTCTTAGATGAATTTATTCATTTGTTCATTCCTATCGTGTTTACATTTTTTGTGATATGTAGCCCACATGAGAACTTTGCACTGGTACTAAGCAAGTACAATTTCCAGGAGCACCTTGTACTGTGTGTTGTAGTTCTGAGTACCATTGCTCCAGGTATATCTCGAAAAAAGAGAATAACATGAAAAAGTTAGATTGTTTGGTCACTCATTTCTAAATTGTAAATCTATTTATGGCACATAGAGTGAAATTTTTGAAGCATTTATTTTTTAAAAAGTTGATTATTATGGCTCACAGATAATGAAACCCCCAAATTCAGTGTCTCAACGGTTAGAATATTGTGGGAAAAGCTGATTATTGTAAAGTTATGATGTCACACCCAAATCAGTTAATAAACTCCAAACTCCTGCAAAGGTTTGCTGAACCTGTAAATGGTCTTTCAGTCTGGGCCACAACCATGGTAAAGACTGCAAACTTGACAATGTCCAGACGACAGTTAATGGCACCCTCCAATTTGTATGTACATTTTGTGCATACAGAAAAAATTGCATACCCAACAATGGACTCCCTGTTGGAAATAGACTCCAGTATATCCACAGTTAAGGATTTCATCAGCTAGATCAGGCAGTTCAAAGCTCAACCTGAAAATAAAATGACCATGGCAAAAAAAAAAAATATTTTAACAGTATTTCCTGACACAACATGCTCTATATCCTCTTATAGCTCATCATTTCTAGCAAATCAAGATTATACCTGGTCAATTAACCCTCGAAACTGGTCATCTGCTACTGCATCACTGTTGAGAATTATTGGATTTATATGGCCACTACCAATGTAGTAATGACACAAAAGGCTGGGGTTGGGGCACCTTGAGCCAAACCTGCAGCTAAAATCTCCCCTACGGTCCTATTCACAAAAAAATTGCACAGTTGTATCACTTAAGTTAGAATACCTTACAAAAATGATCAGAATGAAAATATAAACACACCTGGAGAGACCACAATCAAAATCAGTCAGAGAATATTGTGGGCTTTTGTTATGTCGAGGTCCCTCAAAGAATCAACCTTCAGTTCCAGTCACCATTTCAACATAAAAACAAAACAAAACAAAACAAAACAAAGCATTTACTGTGGTGGTCAAACAAAATAATTTGCATGTTTTTATAATTCTTCTCATTTGTACCAGCAGTAAATAAGACTTAAGACAGGAAAAGACAGGAAGAGAAGAGAAACAAAGTTTGCAGCATAACACACTTCTCAAGAATAGAAATCCTTCAGTAAGTGCATATCTTTTTTAACAGATGAAAGTTTAACATAGGATGGCCTTTTTTTTTTTTTTTTTTTTTTTTTTTAGCTTAAAGGTCATTAAATTGAACCCCTTTAAGACACATGGTTCTTAGGAGAATCATGGACAGGGGTCAGGGACACAGTTTTGTTAGAAAAGCCAGAACAATATGACTAAATAATTAAATCAACATCTAAGTCTTGATCTAATTTTCTGCTTGCTCTGTAAGACTCTGTGTAAGACTGAAAAAGTTGCTGGTGATTTACCAGTGACAACTTTTTTTCGGAGGCCACCTGTGTCCACCCCTGTGTCTCCAAAGAAGGTGACTGCCAGTGTACCAGTGGGAGAATTTTTCTGCTGGCGTTACCACTGCATAAGGCCTCTCTCAAGGATGTTTGTTGAGATCTGGATATGGAACTGCTTTTCAACATCAACTCCTCGACACATAACCAAGGTATCATCAACACTGTCAAACAGTAAGCATAATCAGTAGATGTAAACTACTTGTGTTGAAAACAAATGCACAAGGATAACTTCATGTATTTACACACTAGATTTACTTTTTGATGACTTCTCCATTTTCCTGGCTCAAGCCATTTGCCTTACCCGTCTCAAGATGGTCTATTCCTCTACAAAAGTACAATAAGAATCTTGGTTGAAAAGAATAGCAAAAACAGGTAATGTAAGTTGCATCTTCAAGTAAAATAATCCCATATAATACATGTAATATCTTCAGATATTTATGAAGAGAAGCACGTATTTACTTATTATTCGACTTGGCTTTTAACTTGGGGGGGGGCGCTTACAACAGGTTTTCTATCACAGCAACTCACACTCTTCTTCTGGCTATACCCCTGTATAAACAACTCACTAGCAGCCTCTATTGGTAGTAGGCCGTGATAGCATCTCACTATATAACATTATCTATTACCTTTACCCACACGTGCTTGCATGAAGTTGTAGGAACTCTAGGGTAAATTTGATGAAACAGATATGGCATCGGAACTTCTGATGGAGACTAATAAAAGATTTACCCTGAAGATCCCAGGTCGACTGGCATGTACAAATCGTTCGTCCTATTCATAAGCTGTAAAAAGTGGCGTTATCCTCAGATCCTCAAGTTTCCGAGGGTACCTTGATGTATTACACGCGATGTCAGCAACATGCCGAGGACATGCCGGGAAAGAACAATGATTTTGTGAAACTGCCATCAACATCGTTTGCAGTTTGCAAACTTTATTTATATAGCACATTTTAAAACAACCGCAGTTGGCCAAAGTGCTGTACAGGCTTAAAATCAAGATCAATAAAAACAAAATGGATAAAACCACAATCAACTAAAACAATCGTTAATAAGAATAAGTTTAAACAGCAGGAAGGTAAAAGACACAATAAATAGTAGAGGAAAAAAAAAAAAGAACACACGGTAAATAAACACTGGCTGAAGAAGAATATTAACTAAAGAAGTCAGGCAAAATAAGGAGCTACACAGGAGGCTACAAAATTAACTAAGGTTATGCTGAAATTAACTCAAGATAAACAGAAAACACGATCTCAGACTAAATGGGGCTGAGCTAGGAAACACACAACCCGCATGGCAAAGGACACACAACAAAACGGACTAAAAAACTAAACAGACCCAGGCCCTACAGAGCTCGCACTAGAGTTAGCTGACCCAGAGAGAGAGGGGAAACCTTGGCAGACAGCCTAAGAGAAGGGAGAGCTTTAAGGAAGGCAGGCTGAGGAGGTGTGCAAGCGAGGCAGGGGAGGCTTCAGAGTTGGATAATCAAGAAAATACAGGTGAGTCAGGCTGAAGGGGTCCAGGATCTGAGGTACAGGAAACAGTGTTAAAATCCAGAGCGTAATATGCAAGAAAAGACTGAGTTTAAGCTTACTACTGACTGTGGTATGCAAAGATCCAGCTCACAGTAGCGGCTGCAGTCTGGTTTTATGGCAGAGGAAGGTGACTGCTGGTGAACCAGTCTGGTGATTACCAATCGCCTGCCCCTGCCTGCACTCCACACACCTCACTCATGCTCACCTGAATAAGGAAAAGAGGGAAAGAGGGGGGAAGGGAGACGCTTCCACTAAGCAGAGCTGGAGGCCCTGGGTGCGTCTTAAAGCGATAAAGTTCCATCCTCCCTTCCTCCACTTGCGTCGTTCACTTGGGTCTTAGTTCCTCCCACCAGAGATGGATGCATGGGCGAGACGCAAAGAAATGAAGAGAGGAGAGAGGATGGAGGAGACTCGTTTTTAGAGCAATGGGACGTCCGCTCCTCCAGAGCGTCACATGAAGCAACGTGTTTCACTGATGACGGCATCAGCTGATCACCTCTGGATCATCTGTCAGTCAGCTCTAACAAGCTCTAACAGCTGTTTGTGTGTCTGCACATGTGCGCCGTAACAACTCTGATAAAACATAAACAGTAAAAGAGCTTTGTCTGTTCCTTAAACCAGTTTAAGAAACACATTGCCACGAAAAAAACCTGCACTCTGTTTATTCTGTGTGCAGTTAAGAAGCTCGAGGATCACTTTACTGGTAAAATGCGTTATTGTTAGATTATTTATGAATAATTTAGCCTTTATCTAGATCGTGAACTCTGAAGCTTATTAATCTAACCTAGTTTATTCTGTTTCGGGAAGATATCATTTCTTAGATTTCAGTAAAAATCCTCCATTATATTGATTTGATGATGGTTGTGTTCAGTGTTTTGTGCTTTAAACTCACAACAAACACTTTATTACCTGATATATGATCAGTTTCTGAACAATCCTCAGCACCTGTCCTCAGCTCGCCTTTTCTCTCTCATTAAACTCTGTTGTGTTTGTGAAGTTTCATGTACAGAAGTCTGAGCTGCTGCAGCGTCCAATCAGAGAGCGATATTCCATATGGGGGCGTGTCAGTCAGTGGCAAGACTTCCGCAAAGCCAGCTCACGTGTTTCCTCTAGGGCTGCAACTATCAAATATTTTAGTACTCGCGTACTCTACTGAAAATTACAATGAGTACTCGAGTACTCAGATAAAACGCGTTTTGGCGTACTTAAACAGCAATTATTTTTCAAATGGAAATTTGTTTCAAGCAAGTGTAAAATCAAGTCACTTTGGGAGATAAATTTTAAATTCTGACTACATATATATGACATTTTAACTAGGAACAAGACATTTTTGAAAGATTTTGAGTCTTTGCAGTGTTCAGACTAAAATGATTATCCCTGCTGTATTGGAGCACATATGGCTCCATTACTACTTGATATTTGTACCCTTCTACCCCTGACACCAGCCCAGTTAGCTCTATTATGTTTTTGTTTTTTAATCTTCTTCACTCTTCAGTGCTGTGTTTTGTAGATTATCTACAACACTAAATCAGTAATCAACTAATTTGCATAACAAGTCACTTGTATGTAACGGTTGCATTTTCTTAATATATCACCTCTTCATGGCCCATATCCTTGGACATGTTGGCATGCCTTTGTCCAAGACCAGCCTGGGCAAGGTCAAACTCTTCAGAAGAGGTTGGGGTTGTCTCCGGATTCAGGTTTAACAGTTATCCATAGATGCTAAAAGGCCTTCGAATATTTAGATGCTGTGCCATAGGTTTTCAAACTCTATATCTTTTGCTTTCCAGAACAAGATTTCCTGTGAAAAAAAATGGGAGAGATCTGATTTTGATATATAGAATCCGAATTTGAAATATAAAAATACTATTACCATACTATACTTAAAATACAAAAAAAAAATTTAAAACATGACACACACACACACAAACACACACAGATAACCTGGGCCCATATTCACAAAGGTTCTCAGAGTCCTCTCAGAGAGCTCCTAACTAAAAATTCCTAGCAAGGGGTCTTAGCTTAAGAGTGATTCAGGAAGGTTGTGAGTAGAGGTCGACCGATATGGGTTTTTTGGGGGCCGATGCCGATGCCGATGCTTTCCAAATTTGGGCAGCCGATGCCGATATGCATAGCCGATTTTTCCAATTTGATATTCAGGCCGATTGTTAAATAAATATATATTTATCACATTTTTGTGAAACGCAGCAATTTCTGAGCAACTAAAAGAAATCTATTACAACAAGTCGTGTCCAGTCCTCTGAACATTTATTCAGCTTTCAAAACAATTAAATATTTTGTCTGAGTAAACACACAATGTAACAAGCAGTAGTAAATATTCACACTCTTCTTAAAATGTCAAAAAAGAAATTTAAAGTTATTAATATAATTTGAACAAAAGTATGTAATGTATCCAAGTGGTTCCATAACTTTGAGGTGCTCATCTTTTTTGTGCCTGATCAAAAATTGCGTCATTTTATACAACGGATCAAAAATCGGCTTTTTAAAAGAAAATACGGCCGATGGCGGATAGAGACAAATGTCCAAATATCGGCCCGATATATCGGCCGGCCCATATATAGGTCTACCTCTAGTTGTAAGAGCAACTCTGAGCAAGGAGGAGACAGAAACTTTTATCTTAGGTTGTGTCCGAAATCATTCACTCATTCTCTACTCACTCCTCACTATATAGTGAATTAGATGTAGTGGACTACATCAGCTAAATTAAAACAACATTTCCAACACTACTCACTCACTCACCAGCCGCTAACAGTGACGTAATTACACTCGCGTCGCTCATGGACGGCTAGGGATTTACAGGAATTATTTTTCTCAAACACTGCAAAACGTTTTTTTATTTCATTGATAACTAATGTTATACTTGGCGTATTTTCCGCAACAGCCAAATAGAATAACTTATTACACATTATTTATAAAATTCATAAACCATATATTTGCACAGCAACTTATGCTATATTTGAGAATTACAAAGTCCGGTGAATGCATCATCCGCAATGAAAAATTTAGCGGCTAACGTCTGTGTTGTTTGTTTTTCTGCTCAAAGTTGTGAGACACGTCCGTCCGAAAGTTTAGCAGAGAGCTTAGTGTCATTCTCTGACAGTTTTTAAAAATTTTTCATGTTATCAGTAATCACTAATCATGTTATCAGCCATTCCTTCAGTTTGAACTCATGATGGTATATATTGCTATTATAGTGAGCATCTCTAATACACTACTTTACAAAATGCATTGTGGGATACATTGAGCGGACTATATATTAAATGACCATGCTTACTCAGAATTCGGACAGCACTACAAAATGACATATTCACTACACAGTGCACTACATAGTGAATAAGAAGTGATTCCAGACACAGCCTTAGTGAGGACGTGTGGTTGACACTGTTGCTACGGGAAGAGCAACGAGAAGAGTACGAGAAGAGTACCGACTGGTACTCTTCTCGTACCAGTCGGTTGGTACGAGAAGGGGAAAGAATTGGGGGGGGGTTGTGAAATTAATTTTATCTCATGCTGATAAAACTCATCTAAATTATTGGTGACACAGCTTTCAAAATGTTTGAACATACCTCATTCACACACCGATTATATTGATTTCTTTATTGATCCATTTACTGCCCATGCTGGTCATGTTACTACTCAATGTGTTTGGTTTTAATGGTGGACGCAGACTCAGCTGTAAGCACTTCCTGTGATTGCTGACGTCCTTTTAAAAAGCAGTTTGATTTGGCAGAAGGACCAAAACAATGGCATGGATAAAAAAAAGAACTAGACAGAGGAGGAAGGAGCATGCGCAGTACTTTCTGGAGAGCTGACTCCTTTCTTTGAGGGACAAACGTAAACAAAGTCTTCGTCAGTTCAGAGGTCATTACAGCCACATTGCGCTGTCTGAAGTGACAAAGACTGCAACAGAGGACTATCTCAGAGCGGACCATGATGGAATATTGGTGAAAAACACGAGTTTTTGGACGATTAATGCAGTTTTAGGAGCAGCGCTGTCTATGCCCCGATGGATCTCATTATACAGACGTCCGCTGCACGATTTTGGATCTAAATATCTCCCCAAGCACTGCTTGGATCAGGAAAACCTTCTGGGTGAGTATTTTGTTCTACTTCATTCTATAAACAATGTAAAAGCTGTATAAACCGAACTTTTCCTTTAAGCGCCTACGATTCCTGAAAACAACAGCACCAAGGAAGGCTCTGAGCCATCTTTGATGCTGTCACTCACAATCCCACACCCTGTAACGAATCAACCCTTATCGGGTCGGCGTTAAACACACCAGGGGACAGCTTTCAGGAAAATGATAAATCCCCGCAAAAAAGGCACATCCCCATGAAACAAACAAAAGAGGTCAAAAAATGAAATAAACTTGGAGCAACGTTTAAGACAAACAAAAATTTCTCTTTAATCAAACCAAAACAAAGTCTCGCCTGCGCACTCGCGCGTAATAGAAATCAAACTCAAATAGTTCATCAAGGAAAAACCCAAATCCAGTCTGTCCTGTCTGTAAATAAAACCAAAAATCCCTTTCAACGAAAATTAGTCCAATTGTCTTTTTTCACCTCTCTTAAAATGTCTTTTTAACAGTTTGTGTGTCCGTTTTCCGATTGCAATCCGTCACGAAATAAAAATAATCCACACAGGGAAAAAAAAACCCAAAACACCCCAAAAAAAACGTGATCGATCAACAACCAAAAATCACTAATATACCAGGAAAAAAATACCAAAAATAAACGTTGTAAGGCTCACCCCCCTGGAAGGAACTTAACATCTCCCAGCCGGGTCGTGCTCCTCCTGGTCCTGGGAAGAGATAATCCTTATGATTCCTTTGGGCTGTAGAGGCATTGCGCAAGTAAGCAACTCTGGTAGACTACTTGTAAGATTGATAACACTTTTCCCCAGACAGTTTTTACTTTTCTTGGGTTTTCCCGGCCCTTTCCACCGGCACGCCAGTTTCTTTGTCTTTCTTCCTCTCCTACGCCTCTCCACCCCTTCCCTGACGTCACGTCCTCCCTTTATAATTTCGTCCATTCTTTTCTTTTCTTTTTCGACCAAAAAGCCAAATCAGGACAGCAACAGGTACCCCGACTTCTCATACATCTTTTTTCTTACAGGGATTTATTTTCTTTTTACTGCATTCATTTCTTCATTCATTTCATTCATTCACAACAAAATTTTCCTTATTTAACCAACCTTCTTTTTTTTCATGTTGACACTGTCACAACCCTTCTCAGTCAAGACCAAGCTCCCCACACCAAAACAGGGCCAAAAGTTTGAATCTGAAGAAAAAAACAATCCGAAAGTGAAAAAAATATCTGAAACCCAAAATGAAGATTTGAATGCGTAAAAAAAACAGGCTGAGGGAGATTTTATGAAAAAGAAAATTGCACCTGAAAAAACAAACACCTCAAATTTTTAAAAAAATCAAGAGTAAAAACGGAATTGATTTGTTTAAAAATATTAAAGAGGTGAATCAAGACTATTTTTGGATTGGAAAATAATTGCTTTTGCTTATTTTTTTGTTTTGGTTTAGTGTGTTATTTATCTTTAAAATCAGGATTGTTTTATTTTATTTTTTTTAAATCAGGATCAAACTAAAAAAAAAAATTGTTTCAATTCTTTTTTTTTTTTTTTATGATCTTTTTTTTTTTTTATTTACAAAACTTTTGGCCTTGACTCAGCTCCATACATTTGGTTATCATCTCTACTTCATGCAAAGCAAATCTGTTGGGCAGTCTGTGAAAACTACAGAAGTGGATTAGGGCCATTTGGGATGGAGAAAATAATTTTGGGCAGGTCGAGATTATTGCTGCATTCCATTTGTACTCGGAGCTGGAAGTCGGGAGTGGGGTGTAATCTCCGAGGTTCAGCGTTCCAGTTGCTAAGTCGGAAAAAAAACTTGGCATAACAGCAGTATTTCTGTATATAAACATCGAATTATACTATGTATACAAAGCTGCTTAATTGCAACAAACACTAGTCAGAAATTGTTAGAAAAGAATATAAAAGAAGCTTATTTACATTGTACAACTGAACTCAGAATTTCCTACTGGGAACTCGGGGTTGGTGTGGGTGCTCCAACTTACAAGTCGGAAATTCCGACTTCAGGAGCTGTTCCTGTTGGGCGTTCCCACCTGGAATTCGCAAATTCTGACTGCCGAATACAAATGGAATGCAGCATAAAGTCGAAATGATGAGAATAAAATTGAAATTTCAAGATCAAAGTGGAAATGACTAGAATAAAGCTGAAAAACAAATTCAAGATCAAAGTCAAAATGACGGCAATAAAGTTGAAATGACAAGAATACAGTCAATAAAATAATTTGAGATCAAAGTCGAAAGGACGAGAAAAAAAGTCAAAATAACCTGCTCTGATGTTTACCGGCAGTACGCCGGGTACAGTCAGGTCCTCAACAGTCACAGACACGACTGACAGTAGTAACAGCTGCCATACAGGAGCCTAAACGACAATCTTCAGAATCTGTGTTTGTGTGACAGGGTTGGTCTTTTACATTTTTATTGCATGTGGTGTTATATGAAGTGTGTGGGTAGGTAATGACTTTTCTGACTGGCCCTGAAGTATCCCCCCCTAAAACCAGCTCATTGGAGACCGGCGGGCAGGACTTCAGGACAGACACCTAAAAAGAGCAGCAGATAGCAGAGAGGGACGACAAGGACCGCAAGCAAAGCACGAGAAGCAACCCTGAAAAGACCCGATTGCTCTAGGAAGAAGAAGCAGCAGCCAGTTGTGGGCCTTTACGGTTTCCTGTGAAGAGAAGGAGGCTGATGTTGGGGAGTCACCGTGGAGTTGCCAAGGGGACCGTTGCTGTGAGCAGGGCTTGACGCTTAGCATTTTCCCAAGTAGCACGGGTGCTACCAAGTTGAAAAATCTAGTAGCACACAAATATTTTTAGTAGCACAATGAAAAGTTACCAAGTAGTATGTTTTTCTTTAATACAAAGATATCCAGTCAAGGAGGAGGCCTTTATAAGCATATGTATAGGAATATTTAAATTTATTTGAATAAAAAACATTCATTTGAAAGTGGCATAAACATAGACTTAAACTGAATTAATGGGAATTCATATGCATAGCGCAACCGAGGAATGGTATAAAAACAAGACGATAAAAACCAGAATAATATAACAATTGTCTGTTATTAACGGGTAATCTTAACCCAATACTTCTCTCCAACAGACTTAAGCTTATTTAAACTGTGTTATAATATAGAGGGATTATTTGTTTATCAACAATGGAGGATGCGCACGCAACTTGAGTGCAAAAGCACCGTGGAGTATAATGGTTTGTCAACTGACATGGGGAAGTTAACCACCAAAAAACACATTTTTAACCTAATATCATCAACTTTGACGGACGGTAAAATGCTCCCAGGTTTGTGAAATAGCAGTGAGTGGACAGATGCAATCAGCAAGTGAACAGATATTAGGTGGACAGACGTTTTTAGCAGAGAAACCAGAGTGTACCCAGAGAGGAAACACAACTCTCACTCAATGCTCATGACTGCATTATCCGTGGACACTTATCAGACTGTGACAGAGCAGGACGTGAACATTGTTTCATAATATTCCCTCATTTTACTTTGGTCATAAAATCTGTTTCTGTTAATCATAATTTATAGGTTCACTAATTATTCACTGTCCATATTGAGTCCATGTTTGGTCAGAGCCTCAGCCCCAAACCAACTTTTTTATTAAATAAGCAAAGTCAAATCTGGATTTTGAGTATCAGCAGTTATTGTTGTTTGTTTGCAGTCAAACCTGGTTAACTGAGGTTGGATAAAGACGGCACATTTAATTACACACACGCAGACGTCGCTGGTGTAACAGTGTAAAGTGTGACCCTGTTAACTGGTGACTCTCGGCCTTTAATCACGGCTGCTGTCGTCTGAAAGTCACCAGTTAGCATGGTCGCTATTAACGCCAAAACACCGGTTGCGCTGTAACGGTCGAAACTTGACAAAATTTTTGACAGCTGTCCACAGAAAAACCGCACATTTTGATGCTTCTAACAGGTTGAGTTTAGTGTTTAAAAACCGCTGACTCGTCTGAATGAATGGAGCTAAATGCTGCTTCTGCGGTCGAGATGCGTGCGCGTCTTTTTGACTTTATTACGTAGACTGATAATCCCTCTACACAACATTAATGAAGTTTTTTTCGAAAGGTGCTTGAACTTTGAGGGAAGGGTTCGCATCAATGTATGTCCTTTAATTACAAAGGACGCTTAATAGCACTTCTCGGCACGCGACATGACTGTTTGATTTACTTTGTTTTACTGCAGAATCTCGTTTAAGATTAGGGTGACAAAAACAGACTTCCCAGCTGTTTTTTATGCGCCACGCAGTACTTACAATACATTAATGTGTTCTCGTAAAGGAGCCATGGGAAAGCTTTCTGCCAGTCAGCATTAAACTTGTATCTCTTACGACTGGGAACGGCAGCGGCATTGCCTCTCCGGCATCTTGAGACACAGCTCTGAATCTAACAAGAACTCTCCCTCGCCGTCAGTTTCTCCTCCTTGCTCCATTTCTTCCTCTTGCCTTAATTCAGAGTCCACATGATCCGGTTTTGTTGGTCTTTTAAAATAATAACTGATGGGCTTCATATTGGTGTTATAAATCGTTTCGTCTTTCTTCTAAAATACTTTAAAATGTCGCTCGCTGTTCTCTCAGTGTACGTTGCCCGGCAACCAGTCCCACTGCTGCGCTGTGATTGGTCGAGATGACGATGTGGGAGCGCCTGGTTATGTCCGTCTGTACCTCGGGCAGGGCGGTGCAGGGATGTCGGGTGTGCTGAAGGCTAGCTTTGGGTGCAATTGGGTCAATAAATCAAACGTTTAAAAGCTGAACATGTTTCCAGCTGAGGCTGCGTTCAGGAATAACACCGGCCACAGCTTCCAACGCATTCAACACAAGATAAAACATGTTATGAACGGTCATTTTTCGTAGTCGCACGTGTGCTACCAAATTAAAATCACAACTCGCACAGTAATATTTTTAGTAGCAAATGCAAGTAGCTCCTCGCACTGTCGAGCCCTGGCTGTGAGGCACTGGCATTAGCTTTGAGGAGAAGCAACGTTGGATGCACCCCTCTCTGAGTTAAGTACCCTCACAGGACCTTTTTATATTGAACCTTGGACACGGTTATAATTGGGTCAAGGAACTTTTTAAACACAAAACACCAGTTTTATTCTTTTCTCTTTGTGGGTTTTAAGTGTTTTAAGGGGTTTAAGATCCTTTAGGGAGCTATTCTTTTATGCTAGTTCTTTTTTAGGATTTCACTCAGACACTTCTTTCTAGACCTGCAACCTATCACAGAGCCATAATGTGTGTGTGTGTTTTTTTGTCAAAGATTTTCATTATATTTTCTGTTATGTGTACAGGAAAGAAAAAGACATTTTAGGTACACAAAGCAGAACAATTTCGGAACAAAAACATTATATTCAATCACACTTATTCACACTACAAGAACTAAGAGACAAGACAACACACTCAATCGACATGGGGTATCAACAAGTGGACAAGTGGTATCGCAGAAATGAAGGGGAAGGGAAAGACGAGAGAAAAAGAAAGACAAAGAGGAAAGGAGAAATATGCATTTAAGTATGTAATAATATTCAAATAATGAAAATAAATAAATAAATAAGAAAAGAAAGAAAGAAAGAAAGAAAGAAAGAAAGAAAGAAAATCAGCAAGTCAGTAGTTCATAGGTTTTCAGCCTCAATGACAGGGTATCTATATGAAGTAAAAAGGGTTGCCAGATTTCATGGGAGGTCTTAAGGGAACCTTTCAGGGAGAATCTGATTTTCTCAAGTCTCATGCAATGTAAAATTTCTTGAATACATCTGTTATGTGTAGGTGGGTATAAATGAGTCCATTTAAGAAGAATGAGCCTACTTGCTAGCAAGGTAGAAAAGTCAAAAATACGATATGAAAATTTTGACCAGCCAGAGGATGGAAGCAGTCCAAAAAGAGCAATAAGAGGGTAGGCGTTCACAGTGCAGCCAAGGACTTTAAAATGGTGCCCCAAAAACCAGTCAGTTTAGTGCATGACCAAAACATATGCATCTGGTCAGCTGGAGACAGTTTACACCTGTTACAGGAGTCGTCTCTATCTGGATAGATTTTGGCTAGTCTCACATTAGTGAAGTGTCTCCTGCGTAAAATCTTACATTGTAGAAGTTGTTGTCTGGCGCATATAGAAGAAGTATTAGCAAGGTTAAGTATGTGGTTCCATTGTTCGTCGGAGATTGTGGTTCTGGGGTCCTGGTCCCAAATAGCCAAATAGCCCTGAGGGGGTGGAGGGAGGTGGGGTTTATTCTGAATATTGAGTTTTACAAGACTGAGGTCTGGGATTTATGGTTTATTTTGGTCAAAAGAAGAGAATCCATCAAGGTCTCTTGGGGGGGGGGGGGTTGAGAAGTGGGGAGGGAAGAGGGAATTGATTTTTCACAAATGACGGATAAGTGAGATTAAAGTAGAGAATTTTTTTTGATAGTACGGCAAATGAAGGGAAAACACCCACGATATAAAAGTCATCAAGAATTTGCAGACCTTTATTTGACCAGGATTCAAAAGCTAAGTCGGAGCAGGAGGAAGAAATAAAAGGTTTTGATAAACTGGAGCAAGTTTCGATGAGGAATGTAGGCCAAATTGTTTCCTTAATTGACTCCAAATTTTCAAGGTCTCAGAAATAATGGCGTTCTGTGCTATTTGCTTGATTGGTGAAGGTAACTGTGAACAAATCACTGACCATAACGCAACGGGTGAGGAGGCTAGTTCCATGCAGGCCCATAGAGGGTGATTATTAGGAGCCATCTTAACATTCCAATAAAGGATTTGCTGATATTGCTAGCCCAGTAGTATCTGCAAAAATCAGGTGAGACCAGACCCCAGTGAGATTTAGGAAGTTGGAGAGTTGATCTTTATTCTAGCTTATTTATTGCACCGTAAAAAAAGGAATTAATCAGCAGGCTAAGTGAAGAAAAAAAAGATATGCAGATGAGCACTGGAACATGTTGAAAGATATAAAGAAAGCAGGGAAAAGTACCGTCATTATGATCAGGTTGATACGACCTGGTAAAGGCAAAGGGATAGTGGACCACCTAGTCAGATCTGATCTGCAGCGCTCAAGTAAAGGTTGAAATTTTTTTGCAAAAATACTCAGAGAATGGTTTTGTTACAAGAACACCAAGATATTTTAATCCTTGGGTCGTTTTCCTTAAAGGAAAGAGAGCAAGAGGGAGGTTCTCTGCAGTGGAGTTAATTGGAAGGTACTCGCTTTTATGTAGGTTAATTTTTAGAGGTGTCCCAGTCCGATATTAATATCGGATATCGGTCCGATATCAGAAAAAAAAAACAAATATCGGTATCGTATCGGAATGCATCTAAAATCTCCGATATAAGCACTCCAA